>NC_067398.1:640985030-641110030 GCF_016432865.1 Antechinus flavipes
TTCTTCTTGCCAATCTATCTTTTTTCCTTCCCAAATCTCTGTACCACTTTGCCAGCTCGAACCTCTCTGAAAAGTGCCAGGATGGAGAGGAAGGGGCATGAGCCAGGGAATCCCAAGACCAGGGTCATACTCCTAACTGATTCTGATGCCATGTGAGAATTTGGGGAAATTCCTTCTGTTTTTGGCCCTCAATTTCCTCCCCTGCCAAATGAAGGAATTGGACTAAGTGATCTCTAAGCGCCTTTCTGAATGTGGGAGTCTGTGATTAGAAAATTCTGGGAATCAAGGGCAGAAGGAGCGAGATTTCTCCCTCTCTGTCTCTTCTTCCTCCTCTGGACTTGCTCATGGTCCTTCAGTCTCCAGGCCCCTTGCCAGCTCTAGCCTCAGGGTGTCAGAATCCTACAGAAAGCAGGAACTTCCCTCAAGGGGGTTGACCCTGTAATTTCCTGCTCTTAATTTCCTGCTCTCTATCTAAACACCCTCCTGCAAATATTTACCTCTGGCTCTGACAGGTGCTGGTGAATGGCAGACTCTGGGATGGCTGCCCTCCCTGCCCCATCCTGTCCTGACAGGGCGACTAAGGCCAAGAGGAAGCATCTTCCTCTCTGACAAACTTCCCAGGGAACCTGGGAACCTTCAGTCTGGAGGAAGGAGAAAGGAATACATGCTTATTAAGGACCCACTATGTGCCAGGCACTGTGTTAAGCACTTTATAAATGTCATCTGCACAATTGTGTGACTCTCGATGAGTCACTAAACTCTGTCTCTGTTCCCTCATCTGTAAAATGAGCTAGAAAAAATAATGGCAAACTACTCCAGCATCTTTGCCAAGAAAACCCCAAGCAGAATCACAAAGAGCTTTTTTTTTTTTTTTTAAACATCTACATGTATGTCTGCACAATAACTCTGTGAGATAGGTATATATTCTGGGAACAGACTGATGCATTAGCATGCACACGGAACTGCTGGTCAGGAGATCTGGATCCCAGTTTTCCCAAAGGAGGCATTCAATATATGTTTGCTGACTGAGCTTGGCCCAGAGAGAGTTAGTAATCTTCAGAAGAGGGAAGTGATAGGGAGTTAGTCTTGTCTGTGGAGTAATCAGTGGGATGAATTAGAAAGAATAAAGAGTATTGTTATTGTTGTTTGAGTTATTTCAATTATGTCCTATTTTTTGTGACCCCTTTTGGGGTTTCTTCCATTAGCAAAGATAGTGGAGTGGTTTGTCATTTCCTTCTCCAGCTCATTTTACAGATGAGGAAACTGAGGCAAACGTGATTAAGGGGATCTTCCTCTTCCAGGATCACATAGCTGCAGCTAATAAGTGTCAAACTGAAAATTGAGTACTATTCTGGTTTAATTATCTACTTTCTAAAGGCTTTTTTTTTTAAAACAGGTTCCGACTTGGGATGGGAAGAGTTTAAGATAAAAAATGTATAGTTCAGGAACTGGAAGAAGCTTCATAAATGACAGGCTGAAGGATGTACTTGAAAGTGCTTTCTCCTGTTGTTCTTCACATTTTCTTTCCATCTCTTAGGCTCTCTTTACATAGAATCAGTATTGGGAGCAAATCAATCTTGTAAATGGCCTAATAGTCTGAAAACCTATTTCAGTAATTATGTGCTTTTGAAATTGGAAAATCCTTCAACTTAAAATTTAGCTTTTTATGTCTACCATTAACAAGCACTGATACTAGTCATAATTCTCAGAGAAGTGGTTTCATTTCCTAGAACTTCTTGTTCTAGAGTAGATCCATTGCTGGCTCAAATTTCTATTATAATCATAATAATATATTATAGAAGGGTGAATCAAATGTATAACTTACAGTTATAAGCAAACATGGTCATAATAGTACATTATTGAAGGGAGAATCAAATGTATAACTTAAAATTATAAACAAATGAAATTGTATAATTGAAGTGGGTACCAACTAAAATAATAGCTTTAGATTTAGGTCCATCTTTATTAATCATGAAATAAAAAATATGAATTGAGTAAAAAAAATCTTCCTGGACTGGTACTTGTGGTTGGGACAGTGATGACAGAGATCTGGTAGATGTTAGATGCCTAAAGGCCGATAATTCTGAGTCAGAGGAGGAATGAGGTGGAACAGAATCAGAGCCAGAAAATGTGTATCTAAGCACTGGAAATACAAAAAGAGGCAAAAGTTAGTTCCTGACCTAAAAAAGCTTACAATCTGTTGGGGAAAAAAGCATGCAGATAAATCTATAAAAACAAACTACTGAACAGGAAAAATAGGAAATAATAGAGGGAAGGTGCTGCAATTAAGAAGAATTGGGGAAGGCTTCCTGTAGAAGGTGACATTTGAATGGAGACTTAAAAGAAGGCAGGGAGGTCAGTGGTTGGGCCAGAGGATGGAGACTATTCCAGGTATGGAGAGAACAGAGCAGAAATGAAGAATCTTGTTTCTGGAACAGCCAACAGGCCAGATTAGATTGGAGAGTATATGATGGGGAGTAAGGTGTAAGAATCCTAGAAAGGTAGGAAAGAGTTAAGTTATGAAGGGCTTTGAATGCCAAATAGAGCATTTTGTATTTGCTTTTAGAGGCAATAGGAAGCCAGAGTTTATTGAGTAGGAGTGTGAGATGGGCTGAATTTTGCTTTAAGACCCATCTTTTTAAACTGTGATTTATTTTATTTTATTTTTTAAATTTTATTTTATTTAATAATAACTTTGTATTGACAGAATCAATGCCAGGATAATTTTTTTTTACAACATTATCCCTTGCTAAACTGTGATTTATGACCCCATTTGATCTCATGACTGAATGAATGGATTGTGACATTATGATTTATTATCAGTAAATCAATATTATCAGTAAATAAATCAGTAAATTTGATTTGTATATCTATTTTATAGATCTATATACCTGGGATCACATAAAAATTTCCCAAGAGAAAAGGAACCAACAATGGAAAAAGTTTAAGAAACCTTGCTTTAAAAAAGTCACTTTAATGGCTGAATGGAGGGTAGATTGGAGTGGGGAGAAACTTGAAGGGAGGCAGGCCCTCTAACAGTTATTGTAATAATAAAAAATGAAATGATGAGACCCTGTACCTAAGTGATGGTGGCACAGGGAGGACAGAAGCGTGTATCTGAAAGATGTTGTACAGGTAAAATCCACAGGCCTTAGAAACAAGAAATGAGAGATAGTTAGAAATGCAGAATGACTCCCAGGTTGAGCCTGAGGCACTGGGAGGATGGAAGGTAGGAAATCTGGAAGATAGGAAGCAGGGTGCATTTAGGGGGAAAATAATGAATGTATTCCTGACTGTATCCCGAGAGCTACATTAGAGCCAGGATCCCTTCCTCCTTATTACGGTAGAAGTATTGATGGAGATGGAGGGTAAGAAAGGGTCATTTCAGCAGCTCCAAATACTGTTTGGGGACTTAAGAAGCAGCAGATTTTCTAGAGGAAGAAAGCGTTGAATGCTTCACTGTCCATGATTTGAGAGGGGGAGACAACTATTGTATGTTTCTGGGACAAATATTTTTATTTAGAAACCAAGGTAAGGATGATACAAATAGACAACCATTGCACTTCAGGTGCCATAAGACACAAGATGGTCAATATTTCTTTTATGAAGTTCAGAGGCATCTAGCCAGTAGGTGCGTTGGGGGCTGTGTTCTGGATAGGAGATAGGAAGAATAGAGATCTCCAGGGAGGCCCCATGAGGTCTCAGATCCTTAAAGTGAAGCCATTTGAGCCTGCTCACAAACTCCCTCTTTTTTTGGATAGGAGTTAGGTTTTTTACTTTATTAACTCAGGCACCAGGCTTTTCTCTTCCCTATGCCTTCCACCTCTGTGGAGAACTTTTGTAATTTCTTTTTCTGAGACCAGTCCTTAAGTATTGAGGCCCAAGATGAGTCTTGGTACTTTCAAGTCCAAAGTCATCAGGGAATAAAGCAGCTACAACTCCAATATATGACTAGGGGAGGAGAGGTAAAGTGTTCTGTCTGCCCAGGGAGAGAGATAAGCCTCTCAATGTCAGATGATGCTATATAGAAATCTCTTTAGCATGGAATAGCCAGAGGAAAGTCTGGGATTTTTTTTTCAGCAGCTTAAAGCAGATTTGTTTTATATTTTTAATTAAATAAACATTTTTCTGAAATCACTGTCACTTTCCAAATAGTCTTCACTCCCTCCCCTCATGGAATCCTTTCTGTAAATAAATACAGAAAATTTCTTTGTTTGACAATGTATGCCTTATGCTGTAACTATAGTCTGCCATGTCTCTGCTGAGAGGAAGGAGTTGAAATAGAAGTTGAAGAAGGAATCTTCAAAGGAAAAGACTTGGGGAAACTTAGGTGGTGCAGTGGAGAGTGCATTAGCCCTCTAGTTGGAAGGAATCAAATTCAAATCTGGTCTCAACACTTACTTATTTGGCAAGTCACTTAACTCTGTGTCTAAAAGACAACATCCCTCCCCCCCAAAAGAAAGAAAAAACTTAGAATTTGAAGGAGCAACTTCATCTATTCTTGGGTTCTTTCTTTTTAGCTGAGGTAACTGGGATTAAGGGACTTGTTCAGGGTTACATAGTTAGTGGGTGTTAAGTGTCTGAGGCTGGATTTGAATTCAGGTCCTCCTGACTGCAGGGCTGGTGCTCTATTCATGTGCCTTCTAGCTATCCCCATTCCTGGGTTCTTAACATTTTGTTTGTATGTGTGTATGTGTGTGTGAGATGATCTTTTTGTCAGTCTGGGGAGAACTATGGACTCCTCAGAATAATGGTTTGTTATCTATATTCATAGGAAATGGCAAATTTCAGTTAGAGATGAGTGAAACTAAAGATGTAATTTTTCTTCCTCCAATTTCACCAATTACCTGCGATCTATACAGATCTATACAATCCATCGAGGAATCAAATGCAAGAACTCCTCATCTAGTTAAGTTACAATGGGTAGAGAGAGTAAGGGGGAAAAAAAGATATACCAAAGGCTTATCATAAGATGTAGGATGCTCAACATCAGAAAATAGTAGGCTGTGAAAGAGAGAAACTCAAGTTAGAAAAGAGTTAATTGAAAAGCTATGATGGACAAAATAGAGTTCACCTATATAAAAACATGGAATGTGTTTAAAAATTCTGTATATAAGTGTAAGTGTAAGTGTAAGAACCACTGTGGGAACTTCATAAAGTTCATTATGGCTGCTGGTGGTAAAGAGATGGGGAGAGATAATTCTGGATAATCCTCTCTCTGGGACCCCGCTAGATCCTGCAGAGCTATAAGATATAGTCTCTATAAGTTGTGATTACTTATCAAGCTTTAGAAGCCAATAAGTTAAGTCAACAATCACTTATTAAGCACCTACTAAGTGCTGGGTAATGTGCTATTGGGGATGTTCTCCTGGAACTAGTCACCAGATGAGTAGGCAGGACCAGTCTAGGAGTAGAGTACTTGGTATATAGAGTATAGATGGAGAAGTAGCCTTGTTTTTGGAGTAAGTGGATGGGAAGGTGATTGAAAGGCAGAGAAGAAAGTGAGGGAACTTAGCATGAAAGCTAGGAGAGTTTGAATCAGCGCATTAGGGTTTGTGGGGACATCTCTGGGAACTGGAAGATGTTTCTGATTTGGATACCCAGATGTTTGTGGGATCTCTCTTCCAAGGAGGATTTGGGTTGCTCAGTAGAATAAACCTAAATCTAGTAAGATTTGGGAGAGTGAGAACTGATGAAATCAGGGGAGGTGGGAATCCAGCACACCTTTAGGTTAGCAAGAACGAGTGCTCACTGGGTCCTAATGTCAGCTCCTACAGAATAACTCCACTTTGGGGGATAGTAACGCCAGAGCCCTGGCAAATGTGAAATATCTGAGGCACAATTCTGAGATCCTACGAGTCTCCAAATATGGAAAGAGACCACTTATCATACTAGGAAGGGGAGACAATAGGGAGAAAATCCAGAGCCAAAGCATCTGGATATATGGGAGAATGAGTCTGTGAGAGGAAGGACTCCCCCATATCTAGGATTCTATATTCTAAGGTCCCTTTCAGCTGACATTCATATGACATTCCATATATTAAGGCATGAGTGCACTCACTGTGACGTTGTAGAAAGAGCATTGGATTTGAGATCAGAGGGATAGGGTTCTGTGACTTTCAAATAAATCATCTCAGATTGACCTTCTGTAAACTGAGGGAACTGGATCTTCCAAGTCTAAATTTATAATCTTTTCCCAGTTCTGGCATCCTAAATTCTAAAGTTTTTCCAAATGACATATTCTAGTCTTTCCATGTGATTGATACATACATACATACATACATGTTTGTGTGATTATGTCTGACCTTATGCACATCTCTAAAAGCATTTAAGTATATATGTATGTGTATATATATATACACATATAGATACATATGTCTCTATATATGTATCTCTCTGTCTGTATATAGATACATATATTTACATACATGTACCTATATCTATAGCCCTATCTATTTATTTATAAATTATATATATAATTTAAATATATTAAATAAAATAAAATAAAAAATATATATATAAATTATAAATAGATAGATATAGGTATATTTGAGAGTATGATTCCCAGGCCATGAGCAGATGTGTGGGAATGTCTGTGTGCCCAGACCTATTTGGGAGGGTGTCCAAGGTAGGCTGGTCTCCTCCCCTCTGCTCTCCCCACCACCTGGGGCCTCCCTGGGTCACAGCGACCTGGTCACACTCCAGAAACAACCTACTGTTCCCCGGGGCCTGCTGAGCCTAGTCCAGTGGATCTGCCCAGAGCTCTAGAAGTGGAGGCCACTCAGTCAGAATAAACAGCTTTAATTCAGGACGTCTCATTACAGGAATTGTTTACATCTGATATAAATACACATGACATTTTCTTCTACTAAAAAAAATAGTTTGGGGATTGGGGGGAGGGTGGTGGTTTGCAAATATTTGTCACCTTCTGGCCTAGTGGAAAGAGCCCTGGCTAGTCGGGGCCTCTGGAGACTCCGATTCTGTCCTTGCTGGGTTACCCCCTAAAAATCATTTCCTCTCTCTAGGCGTCTCTTTCCACTTTGGTAAAATAAGTGTTCAAATCAACTCAACAAACATGACTTACTATGCTAAGTATGGTGAGGGACTGTGCTGGGAACTGGGGAATACAAAAACAGGAACAAAATCACCTCTGCCTGAGGATATCGTGTTCTCCCAAGGGGTACAACCTGGACACAAATAAGTAAATGCAACATACATACACCAAGAGATCTAAGACATTTTCAGTAAGGAGAGAACACTAGGTCTAGATTGGGAAAGACCTTGCTCAGGACTTGGAACACCAGCAAGCTTGCGTCCCTGACCTCTCACCCTAGAGAAAGCCTTCACAGGCGAAAAGCTGTATCTTCCAGCCCATACCTAATACCTCTATCTTTACCCAGGCTTATGTCACAGACCAAGAAGCGGATGCTCCCGGTGATACTGAAGCAGGACAGCCTGGAAGATCTTCATCAACATCGCCAATTATTCCTTATTCCTATGGATTTGGGTCTTAGAGCTTCAGGGAGCCAGGAACATTCAGCTAAATAGTAGCATCTTTCCAGTTCAGGAGGTCTCCCACCTCTTACTCTGGATTCTCCTGGAAGCTCGTTTTAAGGATTAGGGGTGGACCTAAAAATATCCCAGAACTTCCTAAAGAAATATATCCAGGAAGTTTCTCTGCTTGGGCAATGCTTCCCTCAATAAGAGGGCAGGGAACTAAGCTGCTGGCCAGGGTCACTTCCCTAATTCTTCCTCTATCGTCTTTAACATTTTTCTCCTACAAATTGGAGTTGGAGGAATCAGCTCAAGGCACAGGGAGAAAATGCTCAAAGGTAGAACCAGCTTTACACATAGGAAGAATAGGTAGTCATCCTTCTGGTGGGAACTGGATGTTATTGAGAAAACTTCCTGCTTAAATACAGGGAGAACATTCTGATCTGAGCATCTCAAGTCAAAAAGGATTCTTAGACATTTAAGTTCCTGGACTAGCCTTGAAGTCTTTAGATAGTCCATCAACAAGCATTTGTTAAGTTTTTACTATATACCAGGTACTGTGCTCAGGGCCATGGGTACGAATCAAGGCAAAGCAGCCTTCCAATCCTTCAAGGAACTTCCATTCTAATGGAAGGAAACATATAATTTATATTTACAAGATGGATATAATGCAATGGAAGGTAATCTCAGAGAGAAAGCATTGCCGGGGGAAGAGGGAGCAATCAAAAGCTGAGAAAGGCCTCTTGCAGAAGGTGGGATGTGAATGGAATCTTAAAGGAAGCCCGGGCATGAAGGTGAGAAGGAGCATTCAAACATGGTGGTCAGCCATTGGGAAAGCATTGAGTTGGAAGGTGGGTTGTCCCATCTGAAGAAAAACAAAACATCTGAGCATGTTGATGCTGGAGTGGGAGTGGGAAGAAAATATCAAGACTAGAGAAGTAAGAACTAAAGAGGGGATATGGATATTTCTAAATATGAACTCTTCAGTGTCTCCATTTTGTCAAGGACCAACTAGCTTAGAACTCAGAACTATAGGACTTCAGAACAAGGACTCATAGACTTTGTCCAATCCAGGGCTTCTTCAATTTTTTCCACTTCCAACCCCTTTTCACTTGAGACCTTGGGTATACAGATATATAAAATAGGTATACAAATCAAACATTTATAAGTCACAATTTTACATTCAGTTACATGACCCCATATGGGTTTGCAACCCACAGTTTAAGAAACTTAGTCCAGTGCCCTCATTCTACACATGAGGAAACTGGGGTCCTAATTTATGATATGCTGAGAGTAATTAGGAGAGCCTGGATTTGAATCCAGGTCCTCTATACTTCATAGCTGGTGCTCTCTCCAATGCGCCACACCAGGTAATTCCTTTCTGACCTAGGAGGAACTTCTAAAGAGGTTACTGAATGAGTAGGATTTCTGGAATGATTTCTTAGGACCTCAGAGAAGGACGAGCTATTAGGACGTTCAAAAATTAGCTCTCAATAAACAGAACCATTGGTTTTTAGCAATGGGACTGTGACAAATTTAGGGGAGGGATTCAGCACTTCTTCCCTTCATCAATGAAGCATGATTTTTTTTTTTTTTTTTTTTTTTGGTGGTGGTGGTGGGGAGGCAGAGCTCATAGAATAAAAATTACTAATATTTAGATAGTACTTTAAGGTTTGCAAAATGCTTTAATATTTTTCCTTACTACAACTTTGTGAGGTCAGTGCTATTATTATTTTCATTTTACAGATGAGGAAACAGAGGCAGACAGAGGTTATGTCTCTTGCAAAGAGCCACATGGCTAATATCTGAAGCAGGATTTGAATTCAGGTTTTCCTGACTCCAGGTCCAGAATTCTATCTACTCTACTGCCTCCATGCTAGCAGCTAAGGCATGACCTATCTATATTCCAACTCAAAGGCTATATTTGCGGAGGCAGACTGGGAATGGAAATTCAAGCAATACTGCTTGAAGGAGGCAGGGTACTTTCAAAGTACCCTCTACCTATCCTGAACACAAAGAGATGTCTCTGATCCACTTTGGGCAGGCTCTAGATTAATCTCTGGACTAAGAGCTTTCCATCAGTACAGCTGGAGGTCCTCAGGTTCAGGAAAATGTCCCTGTTTAGTCTAAGTTTCTATGTATACCAAACATGTAAGTCAGAAATTCTAATTGGACACCCTACTTGGAACTCCCTCAGAAGTCTACTCTCCTTTTATTCAGGTGGGACACACATAGGAGACTCTGGTGTGGGGCTACCATCAGCAGTGGGAAGCTAATGCTTAAGATGAAGAGAGGTGATGATGTTTAGTGAAAGGATCCCTTGATTGAGAGCCAAATCCATCCTTAAGCAAATCACTTCTCTGCATGTTAGTTTCCTTCTCTAAAAACAATGGGGACAATTGACATCATTGTGCATTTATTAATCACTTTGTTCCCAGCTCCAGGGTAAGATCAGGATAGAGACCTTTTCCTGCAATCCTTCCAGTCTGTTTTAAAGCTCAGACAATGGACTAGATGGGAAAGTGTTTCTGAAAAGCTTCAGATCCTAGACCAATGTGAGGCTCAGGGGACGTCTGTATATATTCATCCTGAGGTGATCATGGATGGTATCTCCTCTATCCCTCTCCATTTGAGGCATCTTTTGTTTGCTCCTTTCTTACTTTGATTCTTCCCCCTTTCCTTTCTCTCCTCTTCTCCCACATTTCCCTCCCAAATCTCCCCTTCCTGTGCCTAAGACCTATGGGGGCAGACTGTACCCACATACCAAATTAGCCAAAATTAGGGAAATGCCTAGAACTAAAGAAATAATTGCTAACTAACCACTCAGTCACCAGAAAACACTATTTAGGGGAGGATCAGGTAACTAAATCTGATGTCCGTTTGCCCAGATGTGTCTGTAAAAATCTGATGACATACACATCACAGGCTGCTCTCACCCTCTCTACTCCCCCATGAGGTAGGAAGGTCAGACATTATCTTCCCCATTTGGTAGACGAGAAAATGAAGGCACACACAGTTAAGGGACTTGTGTGAGTTCACACACGGAGGCAGAGGCGGAATAGAGGTGGAAGCCCACCTGGAACCATCCTTAGAATGTCATCAGAGTCCCAGTGGAGTTGGAAAGAATATTTCTGAGCTCTTATGTGAGCTTAGAGCTCACGTGAGTCAAGACTTGATTTTATAGATGAGGAAACTTTTCATCTCCACCTGAGCGGAGACTCGACTAAGATCACACGGAGAGTCAGGAGCAGAGCAAAGTCCACGACTCCAATTCCAGGATTTTTCCGCGACACCTTGCGCGTTGTCCGGTCTCTCCCACGACCCGGCTACACTCGGGGCCCGTCGGTGGGAGCGCGGGGGCAGGGGACGATGGCGTTGTGGAGGGAGCCCTTGGAGCTCTTGTGCATGCTGATGACCTCCCCGCTGGTCTGCTCCGGCTCGCTTCTGCGGAAGAGGCCCCGGACGGTGGCCTGGAAGCTGTTGGTCACAAAGCAGTAGACGATGGGGTCCATGCAGCTGTTGAGGCTGCTGAGGGTGATGGTGACGTGGTAAGCCACCAGCCCCGCTTCTTTGGACACGGCTTGAGGACGGA
This sequence comes from Antechinus flavipes, assembly GCF_016432865.1. Taxonomy (NCBI): domain Eukaryota; kingdom Metazoa; phylum Chordata; class Mammalia; order Dasyuromorphia; family Dasyuridae; genus Antechinus; species Antechinus flavipes. Next base: position 640,996,117 of record NC_067398.1, read on the forward strand.
GGGAGACGGCCAGCTGGCGCGCGTGGAACGGCGTGAAGCACACCAGAAAGATGATGAGCACCGAAAGGAGTAACTGGACGGCGCGCATTCGCCGCTCGCGGCTCTGGTGCATGAGGTTGGGCTTGGACAGAGCGCACATGATCCTCCCTGTGAAAAAGGTGATGACCACCAGAGGCAGGAAGTACTCAAAGACGGTCAAGGCGAAGAGGCGGCAGCAGGAGCCTCCCTGCACCGCCGCGGTGAGGACGGAGAAGGTCACCACCACGGCGAAGACCCAGATGAAGACGCAGATGCCTTTGGTACAGCTGGGGTTCCTCCATTTCCTCGAGGCCTCCAGCTGGACGATGGCCAGGTAACGGTCCACACAGATGCAGGTGAGAAAGAGAATGGAGCAGTACATGTTGACGAAGTAGCTGAAGACGTGCACCAGAGAGCAGTTGAGACAGTTCTGAGCCCCATAGTAGATGATGAACCTCGTGGGCAGTGACAGGCCCACCAGCAGGTCTGTCACCACCAGGTTGATGGTGTAGATGATGGAGGTGGTCTTAGTCTTTGTACGGAAGCAGAAGACGTAGAGGGCCAGGCTGTTGAGGGCCACGCCCACGAGGAAGATGGTCCCATTGACGGCCATCAGGGCCACCCACAGGCTGGGAAAGCTGTCGTGGAGCTCCTTGTCCAGGAGTGAGAAAGCGTAGAAGAACTGGCTCTCTTCCAGGCTGCTATTGGCTGGAGTTGTGGCGTTGGGACCGACAACAAGGGAGGATTCCTGAGGGGAGGAGGATGGCATGATGGCAACCAGCACCTGCAAAGAAAGCAATGAGATGGAGAGGAATATGAGCCCGCGGTGCAGATATCCTGGACCTAGTACGTGGCTAACGGGGCTTTGTCCCAAAGTGTCGATTTTTTTGTGAGGGATGCTCCTTCTTTAGTACTCCTCTGGCCTCTCAATTCTCCTCTAGCCTCTATATTATATAGCACAACTTAAGATCTCAATTACTGTGTTTCCCTTCTCATAAAGTTGCCTTCTCCCTCAACCCGTAGAACCCCTTTCCTGGCTTAAACTTTGCTCCCCCTCTCCACTGGCTTTGTTCAGCTGGAAGTACCATTAAAAAGCACCAGTGGCACAGTGGATACAGCACTGAACCCGGAAGTTAGGAGGTTTGAAGATTGTAATAGATGCTCAGAGCATTTTATGCAAAGGACTGAATAGAATGGGATGGGATTATTCCTGGGAAAGATAATAGTAGCACATTATAAATATGCTTAGGATTTAACATATATTTTAACATGTATAATATGTACAGAACTACTTGCCGTCTGGGGGAGGAGGTGGGAGGAAGGAGGAGAAAATTTGGAGCACAAGGTTTTGCAAAGGTCAATGTTGAAAAATTACCCATGCATATGTTTTGAAAATAAAAACTTTAATAAAATAATAAAAAGATAATAGCACATTTATCTGGTATTTTAAGATTTATTCCCAACAAATGAGAGAAGTAATTATTAGTCCTATTTTGTAGAGAGGGAAAATGATTTCAAATTTGGTCTCAAACACTTGCTAGTTGTGTGATGATCCTGGTCAACTCAACCCTGATTGACTCAATTCTTCCTCTCTCCCCCAAAACATCATATCCAACTGTTCCTTTTCTTTTTAATGGAGGAAGACACTGAGGCTCCAGAAAATGGAAGTTCAAGGTTATCCAAAGAATCATTGGTGGAAGTAAGACTAAAATCCAAGCCTAATGATTCCTAGTTCAATGAAAAAATAGTCCAGTTATGGATGTTAGTAGGCAACCAGCCGAGGTAGGATATACAGGATAATAAGAGTTCCTTAAAAATTGTAGGAAATTCAGTGTGGTGCAAGGAAAAGAGGGCAGGGTTTGAAATCAGTAAAACCTATATTCATTTTTTTTTGATTTTTAAAAAATAACTTTTTATTGATAGAACCCATGCCAGGGTAATTTTTTTTTACAGCATTATCCCTTGCATTCATTTCTGTTCCGATTTTTCCCCTCCCTCCCTCCACTCCCTCCCCTAGATGGCAAGCAGTCCTTTACATGTTGAATAGGTAAAACCTATATTCAAATACGACCTCTGAACTTAATTTCTCTCAATTTTTACATCTGTGAAATGAAGACAATAGCACCTGCCTTTATGGGATGTTATGAAAATCAAATAAGATAATGTTTATAAAAAGCTCTTTGCTGACCTTAAAATCCTATATGAATGCCAGTTGTTTTTATCTAATTAAATGTCATGATTTTACAGGTGAGGAAACTGAGGCCCAAGGGACTTACCCAATGTCATGTGACTAGTAAATGGCAGAGTGGGTGTCTGAACCCACAGCCAGACTCCAAAACATGAGCCTTTTCCACAATTACATAGCCTAGCTTCCTGCTGCTGGTGGGAAGCAAATGGGACAACTTGGCTCAAAACTCCTTTTTTCCTGCTTCCAAAGCTTACTAGCCATGTGACTGTGAGCATGTATATCATTCCTCTCAGCATCAGTTTACCTTTCTATAAAATAGGGATAATTACTTCTCTCATTTGTTGGGAATAAATCTTAAAATACCAGATAAATGTGTTACTACTATCTTTCTCCTGATTAATCCCATCTCACTCTGTTCAATCCTTTTCTTTAGAATCATAAAATGCTCTGAGGACACCTCTAGAGCATCTATTACAATCTTCAAAGCAGTCTTTTCCATAGCATCACAGGAATCCAATCTCTCATAAATCAGCCCATTCCATTGTTGGACAGTTCTGAGGGTTACCTCCTTTTAACTTCCATTTTGTTGCCAAGTGGCTCAGTGAGAAAAGTAATAGACTAGAATTTAGGAAGATCTGAAATCACACTTTCTCCTTGTGTGACCCTGAGCAAATTACAGGAGTCTTTGCTTCCCTCACTTTCCTCATCTGCAAAATGGGAATAATAATAATAGCACCTTCCCTTTCCCCAGGATTGTTGTGAGAATCAAATGAGATCATAGTTGTAAAAAATCTTTGTGAACTTATATAAATATTATATCAACTATTGATTCTGCCCTCTGGGGCCAAACAGAATAAGAATATCTCTGATATTAACTGATATAATATCCATACCAAATGATGACACAATTTAAAATTTAAATTCTCTCCCTAGCCTTGTCCCAAACTCCCACTACACATATTTCACAAATCAGCAACTGTGACTCAGAGAGATAGTGACTTGTCTGAAGTCAGATAATTTTGGGGGGCTGAAATGAGACCACAACTCAGGGCGATGACCGTTCTGTTGCACTCTGTGGGCCATGTGGAATATGATGTTCATTTCTGGGTGCCATGTTTAAGGAGAGACATTGACAAACTGGAATCGGTCCAGAGAAACAAGTTCAGGGTGAGAAGGGGACCGAAAACCCTGCCATATAAGGATAACTTGGAGGAACTAAAAATGTTTATCCTTGATAAGCTAAGAGAGAACCGATAAGGCTATTCTTGTACCTGAAAGGGGGTGAGGAGGAAGAAGGATTAGGATTATTCTGCTTGGTCTCAGAGGGGCAGTGGGGAGAGGAGTCAGATCAATTTTCAATATAATTCAATTTAAGAAGTATTTATTAAGTAGCCACTACAGGCTTTGGGCTTAGATGCTGGGAACATTTGTAAGGGACACCTCTCAATGTCTCCAGAGAGGATTTTTGTTCAGGTAAGATTTAAGGTCAGATGCTCTGAGTTCCAATTCTAAGATTCTGGGAGAGATTCTTCATTCCTTTGGTCAAGGGAGTCCACAATGGGGGAGCCATGCCTAAGGCTGGGGGGTTCACAGCGCAGACCTTGTCAGATGGAATGACAGCCTCAGCTGAGAAGAATCCAGGGCCATGTTCCCAGACAGCCTGGGTGTCATTCAAATAAACACCAGGGCTTCCATCTCCCAGCACCCCACCCCCTGGGTCTAAATCCCTGCAGCAGCTGGGCCTGAAGTTGTCCAGTTCCTCCTGGCTTCTCCTGGACCCTCCCCAGAGTCTCTGCCTCCTGCCCAGAGAATGGCTTTGAGCTCTGTTTACATTGCTGCCTGATGGTGTTTAAGCCCCCTCCTGTGATCGCTTGTTTTATTTATAAACTAAGGGTTAAATCAGAACCTTCACTGCTGCAGGGACCTGGCTGGCTCAGTTCAGCCAAATAAGGAGATTTTTTTGCTTTTTCGGGGAGAAATCATAGAGGATTCTGGGGAAGGAGTGAATTCAGGGTCTCCTCTGCCTTTCTTCAGGGAAGCCTGGCTGAGGAGGGGGAGGAAGAGAGGCTAATTCCCTGAAGAGGCAGCCCTGGTGGGCCCTCTGCTTTCCCCAGGTAGGTGGTCTGGGAAAATCACAGAATCTTCAACCTGGAAAGGACCTCACAGGGGGATCATTTACAAGGATTAATACTGGTTTTTGCTTGAAGACCTCCAATGTTAGGAAACTCAGTCCATTCCATTAAAAGGCTCTATTGAGAAGGGACTAAAGAAAGGGGAAAATAAGGACTAGGGGAGTTTCAACTTTTCCTTCAAAGGGGGTCAACTTTAGTGCCACATACTTTAGAAAATATTTCTGAACTCTTGAGTGAAGATCTGGATGGGAATCTTATTCTGGTCCGGGGGGATTTGTGATTAACTATCTTTTAGTGCAGCCTTGGAGAACAATGGAGCTCACGAATGCCACAGTGTTTCTGAAATAGGAGACTTATAAAAACAGGGACTGTGCTGGAGTGGAACCACTGCCACTTAATAGCTAAGGGACCTTTCAATGCTCCCAGGACAATTTTTCTCAATTATGGATCAGTTGATCGCTGATCTATTTTGGCAGAGAGAGTATCTTCTTCATTGGGAGTTTCTTGCATCGCAGGTCCAGTCCAAAATGAGGAGCAAGATAATTGGAATTGTCAAATTGAAGTCCTGGGCCTGAATATGAGTTCCACTACTTATTAACTGTGGCTTTGGACAATTTCTCTTAATTTATGTAGCCACAGGTTTCTCTCCAGATGGTCCCTCCTAACTCTAACATTCCATGAGATGCAATGAAATAATTGTTGCTGCTATTATCATTGTTATTACTTTCATATCATTCCCCTAGTGGCTCCCTATTTCCTAGTCCAGTAGATACAAGCTCCTCATTTTGGTATTCAATTTCTTCTTCAGTTTGACCTAAACCAAGCTCTCTCTCTCTCTTTAGCTTCCACAATTTCTCTACAAGAATATTCTACTCTAGACAGACTGGTCTTGTCTCCTGCAACCCATAAGCTCATTTCTAGCCTCTGAGTTTTGAATCATTCTGTTTCCCTGGACCTCAATTTCATTTTATCTACACTGAAGTTGAGGGTGTGTATAGAATATGTAATCTCTGTGGCCTTTTCCAAATCTTATATAGTTATCCCTTCCACATTGCAGGGGTTAGGGATATGGTGCTCCCACGATCTGGAAAATCTGTGTAAGATTATTTGGCCTTCCCTTCATAGCAGATAAGTCTGAATTATTATGTTATTAAAAGATAGAATATACATAATGTTTTAACACAATAACTATACACATTTTATTCATTTCTGAGTTTCTAAACATTTTCTGTGTCATGTGCTGGCCTTTGAACGTTGTCTGCAACTTCTGCAAATCTCCCTAAAAATTCCCAATTAAATTCTTAGGCCAATCCCGAGATATATCTAAACCTCGATGGGGAAAGTTGTGATGTGGAGTGGTACCTGCCTTCTTTCCTCCAAGCCATCTCTTACCTATTCTTTTTTTGGGGGAGAGGGGAAGGAAATGAGATTAGGTGATTTGCCCAGGGTCACACAGCTAGTAAGTACCAAAGGCTGGATTTGAACTCAGGTCTTTATCCACTGTATCACTGAACATCACCTAGCTGCCCCCTTTTCCTCAAGGTGCAGTCTAAAGTCACTTTCTCCAAGAAATTTTCCCAATTTAATCCTTATCCACAAAGTCATCCTTCCATTCCTTGAAATTACCTAGCCAGTTATATATCTTTCACATTTGTTGATATGGTGTTTTGAATTTGTCTCTTTTCTCATTTCCGCTGACAAGTCCAAAAGACAGAAACCATATCTTTTCCAACTTTTTTATATCCCTTTAGTGCCAAATATAGAGTTGACTACACAATTTAATTCGATTTTGTATCTGGGTCTTAGGCAAGGACCTTAATTTCTGAAAACTTCTTGTCACCTTCAGCATCAAGCCCAGAGTTTTGCTTTCAGTAGGTGATTGAGAAATGGCTGTGAATGAGAACATCTCCCTCTTCTTTCACAGAGAGAGAACTGAGGACTAAAGAACAAAAATTTGCCCCAAATCACCTGGCTAGTGGGCTTTGACTGAACCAGGCAAGATTATCAAGTAGGAGGGCTCTCTAGTTTCAGCTTCTGAGTTCTCACCATTATACTGTACTGCCTCTCACATCACCAAAGAGTTTTTAGTTTCCCTAGGGGTATAGCATGGATGCAGATAGATGTCCATGTAGAATGTCAGAGAAAAAAGGGGAGACCCAGAGAAAGAAAATCTGAAATCTGAAAATGTAAAGCAGTCACCAAGTGTTTGCTGGATTAAAAAAAAAAAAACCAAACATGATAAATCTTTCTCAGTCACTTGGCTGAACCTTGACCTTGGTGAGAGATTGATTTCTGATCTTGACATTACTTTGTAATCTTGATGACAGGCAATCCTAACTATGGTTCCAGACTGAGCCTTTGCCCTGATATCAGACTGAGCCGAGTCCAGACCTAGTATTAAAGAATAAACCTTAACTGTGACCATAACTACACAGACTGAGGAGTTCTGACCTTGATATGAAGGGGAAGAGAAAAAAATAATCCTTAAGCAGCTATAACCGCTTTGGATGCTAGATGGCACAGTGGATAAAACACCAGGTCTGTAATTGGGAAAATTCATCTTTCTGAGTTCAAATCTGGACTCAGATTTAATAGTGTGTGATTGGGCAAGTCACTTTGCCCAACCTGTCTCAGTTTCCTTATCCTGGAGAAGGGAATGGCAAATCCCTCTAGTCTCTTTGCCAAGAAAACTCAAATGGAATCATGACGAGTCAGACATGACTGAAAAAATGATATATCTGAGTTTTATAAATATTACCCCATTTGATTTTCACAAAACCCTGGAAGGTAGGTACTATTATAATCCCCATTTTACAGCTGAAGAAACTGAAGCAGGCAGGAATTAGGGGTCACAAAACTAGTAAGTATCTGAGGCCATTTTTGAACTCAGTTTTTCTGATTATAAGCTCAGAATCCTATCACTGCACCACCTAACTGCTTCTAAAAGACAGAGACTTTAACCTGAGCTCTAAAATAGAGCAAACCAAGCCCAGTTTTTCTGTGTCTTCCTCTATGGGTGTCTCTTTTTGTACGTCTGAGTTTCAGCCTCCCCCACTTTCTCTCTGTCTCTGTCTTTATATCTCTGTCTCTGTCTCTCAGTCTCTTTCTCTTTCTCTCTCTTCTATCTTCCCTTCCCAAGTCTCTAAATATAGCCTTGGTATTGGCATTTGGGGAAAGTAAAAAGAGAATTTGCCATCTCCTTGTTCAGAGTCCAGGACTGCTTCCCAGTCACTTGGCCACTTGCCAAAACTTGTCTGAGATTTATGATGTGTTGAAAAATGCTTCTTCTCCATGATCTTCACCAACCCCTTTCCCTTTCTAGGGCAGTTTCTCTCAGTTTTAGGGTGTGGTTAGTGAAGAGATTCCTAAATAATCATAGGGATTTTAAAAGAGTTTGAGTAATATGAGAGGGAAGAGAACAGGAGAATTGGGGGAACTCTAAGTCTGAAAAGACCAAGACCTGTTGTGAAAGACCCCTTAAGGTCCGAAGAGGTGACAACTTCTGACACAGCTTTTGGTCTACAGGACAAATTTTGCCCTAGATCTCAGGGAGCCCCTCCACTATCTCCAAGTGCAAAAGTCACCTCCATCTGGATGTTCTAGTAACTCAACACATCCAAAACTAAACTCATCACCTGTCCCTCCAAACCTGGCCCTTTTTCTTTCCCTTCCTCTAAATAAGGGGAAAGAGACAGAATGACATAGTAGATAGAATGCTGAACTTGGAGTTGGAGGACTCTTGCTTTTAATATTTACCACCTATATGACTCTTTGCAACTTTCCATTCTGTCATCTGTAATGAGGTTAGACTAGAGAGACTCCAAGATCCATCCCTTATCAGTCCTAATTCCATCACTCTATGCACCTATAATCCTAAGACCCTCCCAATGACCCAGAGAATTATTTTTGAATCTTGCCTCTTCCTCCCTCCCTACATCCAATGAGCCACTAAGTAGAAGGAAAAGTGGTGAGTTGGAAAAATCACTGGTTGTGGAGTTAGAAAACCTTGGTTCAAATCCAGACTATACCACTTCCTCCCTGGGTAAGATTCAGCAAGTCAGGACCTCTTCTGAGACTGGTCCACGATGAATTTCCTTATCTGTAAAGTGAGGGGGTTGGATCCCAGGATCTCTAAGTTTCTTTCTAAATCTACGACTCTATGATCCTTATTGCACGATACTATGTATCTTTCATTTCTTGAATCTATGATTTTATGGCTATATGGAGCTCCCTAAGGAAGACCTCCCTCCCCATGAATACAGATCTACAACCATTTGGTCTGCATATTACGGTCTTAGAGGATTGTCTGAGGCATTGGAAGGAAAGGGAACTTGTCCAAGATTATAAAGCCAATAAATGCCCCTCAGAAGGGGGATTTAAACCATCTATTCATTAGGCCATGTTTATCATATGTATCATACTGTTCATATATATATTTCACACATTTAAATGTATAAATGTCTGTATAGATATGTCTGAATATATATGTATCTGAATATATATATGTCCTCTCACTCTATATTAAATTGTTAGTTCCTTGAAGGGCCGGATAGTGTCCTTTTTATCATTGTATCCAATATTGGAGACAGTAATTTATACCTAAAAGTTAAGCCATTTTTTAGTAATGTCTGATTCTCTATGACTCCATTTGAGGTTTTCTTGGCAGAGATGATGGACCGGTTTGCCATTTCCTTCTCCAGCCCATTTTACTGAGACAAACAGGGTTATGTGACTTGCCTAGGGTTATACCGCTAGTAAGTGCCTGAAATCAGATTGGAATTCATAAAGTTGAGCCTTTTTATTTCCAAGCCCAGTATTCTATTCATTGTGCTATCTGTCTTAGTTTGTACCTAATAGACATTTAATAAATAGTTTTGAGTAGATTAGATGATAATGGGATGGGAAGAGAGCCCAAAGGGAACCGTATAAATGGCAGCTATTGTCCCTTCTTTTAGATACCGAAGTCTGATTGGAGAAAATACAGCCTCTGTCTTTTGGTCTTCTCATTACTCAGATGAGACCTGAGTCCCTTCCTAGTTTCCCAAAGTGCCCACGCAGCCTTGTTGAAAGAAAGAAGGCAGAGTCTGTGACTCGGAGCCAATTGGCCATGGGCCCAGCCAAGGAGTAGGCTGATTCCATGGTTCCTAAAACGCCCAACATATTGTTGGTGCTCCCTGATGCAAATATAGCCTAGAGAAAACAAATTTCAAGCAGGGGCTCTGGCTGGACCCTACCCAAGACTTCCCAGTAAAAGCATTAGGAAGGATTTGGAGACCACATGGCCTGAGCGATGGGGTGCCAAGAAGGTCTTTCTGGCCCTAAATATTTATCCTCTAAAGGAAAGAGCTCTATTCCCCCTATATCACTAACTTGTGTAACCTTCAGCAAATGACCTCTGTGAGCCTCAGTTTCCATATCTATAAAAGAAGGGTTACATTTCAGTCCACATCTAATATTGTATCAGTTCATGAGAAACTCCTTCCTGCAGAACTGGTGGGGACTGACTGTGCTCCCTTCTCCAGGGAAATTAGTATTTTGTTATGGGGTTATAGGAAGGATAATGTTTAACCCAAAATGATAAATCATGAATGATAAAATCTTGAGAAGAATAATTGACTCTACCAAGCAAATATTCTCATGGACTAGAAGCCCCTAAATTTGTTGCCAGTAGCCCAATAGCTAGGGGCTGAACTGGGATTTTTGAGAAGTGCTCTTGCAGGATCCAAGGAAATTTATATCCTTGTTTTCTCTCTAGTTCAGTGCCTTCCAATAAACACCAACAATATGCTGGGTACTTCATAAATTGGCCTGTTCTCTGACTGTGCCATAGGATAAGTCTCTCATGCTACAAATTGTCTTCTCTCCTCTGGAAAAGTGTTTGGGGAGAGGGGCACTTTGGGAAATTAGTGTGGGGGGGGAAGGATGATCAGGTCCCAGTTGGGTTGTGAGATGCCTGTAGAATAAGGGTGTGTTTTATCTTTCCCCTTCCCTTAAGTCTTAATCCTCTCAAATTCTCATATCCTCCCCGTTTGTTATAAATCCTAGAACTGCAAGATGTGGAAGGGCTTTTGGGACCAAGAACATAGAACGTCAGAGATGGAAGATTCATCTTAATATATTGTTAGAGATCTTGGAACCTAAAATCTAGAATGTTAGTGTGGGAAGGGATTTAGAACCCAAAATTTTAGAGTGTGGAGGAATCTTACTTCATAGATCTAGAATGTTAGTATGGGAAGGGACTTAAAACACAAAATTTTAAAGAGTGAAGGAATCTTAGAACTTGAAATCTAAAATGTTAGCGTGGGAAGGGACTTAGAACAAAATTTTAGAGAGTGAGAGAATCTTAAAACAAAATGTCAGAAATGGAAGTAAGTTTAGTACATTAGGGAAACTGGAGAATGTCAGAACTAAATGGGATCTCAGTGATCATTTAATGTAATGTCCTCATTTTACAGTTGAGAATACTAAATTCTTAAAAAATTTGATATGCATGGTTAGCTACTTAATGACCAAGTCAGAGCCAACCACTTTCAGAACTGAATTCTATTCCAGTCTCTCTACCTCTTCCTAAGAAGTGAGACTGAGTAAATTGCCCCACTTACTTTTCTCATTTCTGAAATGAGATAATGACAAGAAAATGAAAATGATAAATGCTGGAGGAGCAGTGAGAAAACAGGTTCACTAATGCCCTGTTTGTGAAGCTGTGATCTTAGTCCTATTACTCTGGAATTCTAGCCCCTTCAACCCAGGAATAGCTAGAGTTATACCCTAAAGAGATCAAAGAAAGAGAAAAACAACTATAAGTTTTGGACATATTTATAGCAACTTTTTTGTGGTGGTGGTGATGATAAAGAATTGGAAACTAAGGGGAACCCCATCAATTAGTACATGACTAAATAAGTTTGAATGTGATGGAATACTGTTATGCTATAAGAAAGGATGAAGGGAATAGTTTCAGAAAAACCTGGGAAGACTTATATAAACTGAGGCAAAGTGAAATGACCAGAATCAAGAAAACAATTTATAAAATAATAACAATATTGTAAAAATAAACAACTTTGAAATACTTAGGAACTCTGATCAACCCAATGACCAACCACAATTCCAAAGAACTTATGATGAAACATTATATCTACCCCTCAATAGAGAACTGATAGACTATGAAATAGAAACTTAAGCATATTTTCTTTTCTTTCTTTTTCTTTTTAAAACATGATTAATATGGGGATTTGTTTTGCATGACTTTACATATTGGCAATAAGTTTTATTTTCCTTTTTATTTTGTTTTTCTTGCCTTCTCAATGGATGGGAAGAGGAGAGAGAGTTCGGTGCAAAAAAAATTAAAGTTGAATTTCCAAAGAAGGAAGGATGTTTTGGGGGAGCATTTTAGGTGCCAGTACTTGGACACTCACGGGGTCTCGAGTCCTTCCCCACAACATCACCCATGGTCATTGTTCTGAACTCTTATAGTCAGGAAAAGCCAAGACCAGAGAGATGAAGCTTCACAGCAAGCAGGTCAGATTTAACTAGTATTAAGTCCATTGTAAGAGCACTGGACTTTAAATCAGAAGAAATCTGTCTATGATATTTACTAATTTTGGCCCCTGGACAGGTTGTGGAACCTCTCTGATCCTCATTTCTCCTCATCTACAAAATGGGGCAACATTTGATATATATAGATATATCTATATCTATGCACATTTACATATACACACAGAGAGATGCATAAAAATGTGAGTTATCATTACAACCTTACAGAAAATCTCAGAACCAGAAGGGACTTTAGAAGCATGTGATCCGGGGTCCTCTCTACAATGTCACTAACAAGTCACCCAGTCTTTTCCTTCCCTATTACTTTATCCTCTCCCCCTTTTCCACCCCAATTCTTACTATCTTTCTCTCTCTAGTGCTTCAGTGTCCTCTTGGATGTGAAATCAGAGAATGTGGTTTCCAGATCTAGTTCTGCTGCTAGATTTGATTCATGACTTTGAATCCTGAATTCATGAGCCTAAGCTTCTTTATTAAATTGGAAGGAATAGTCTCTATCCAGCCAGCTTCCAGAGTTGCTATGTATAAGGAACTGTGTAGATAATGGATGAGAAAGGGTCTTGAAAAGTACAAATCCTATTAGAAACATGAAGGATTATTGTTGTTGCAATGACTTGAAGTGTTTGTCAACAGGAGCTCATCCAAGAAGAAAATACACATAGACACAGAATCACCAGGACTGATACTATGATTAGAGGGTTATGGTCATCTCCTTATTCCTTTTTTTAAAAAAAAAACCTTAGAACATAGGTATCAAATATAAGGCTTCCATGACACTCCCAAGTGTCATGAACCAGATTAAAAAGTATATGGAAAATATTTAACATCAAGAAAAAGAAAAACCATGATTCATAAAGAAATGTATATTTAACAATAAGCAGAAAAAGAAAATAATAAGAAAGTTAAAAAGAACACTGTAAAGCATAAATAATATGCTAATATGGAGGCAGTTAGGTGATGCATTCGATAGAGCGCTGAGCCTGGAGTGGGGAAAAACTGAATTCAAATCTAATCTCAGACATTAATTAGTTGCATGATCCTGGACAAATCACTTAATTTTGTTTACCTCAATTTCTGCATCTTTAAAATGAGGGGAGAAGAAAATGTCAAACCACTCTGGAATCTTTGCCAAAAAAACCCCAAGTGGGTCACCAAGAGTTGGACATAATTGAAATATTAGCAATTATTAGCTCTTAGTAGAAATTATTCTGCTCTACTCCCTCCCCCAGAATTAACAGGACTTCAAGACATTCCAGGGTCTCTCCCCAGAGAGTCAAAGACCTTTTCTCATTTGGAGATTTATATTTCATTCTTCCACACAACTGAATAGGTTTTTAAAAGTTTGTTTTGAGGGCTTTTTATGTCCAGAATGGCTAATTAGAGAGCTAACTTAAAACTGCCAGTAAGGTTCTGAAAGATATTGTGACAGAGAGGTAAACATGATAGATTAGAAATCAGAGGATTTGGCTTTGAAAATCCCAGTACTGCTGCTTATGTGTCCTACCTAGGCCAGATTGCAGAGACTGGAATCCAAGGCCTTCTGCTCCAAATGCAGTGCTCAGTTCAACTCAGGGAGGGTAAATAATGAGACAACCTTATTTATTTGGATGGGGTTGCCATGGAGATACTGGGGCCCTGGCCCACTAAATTATGAGCAGAGATGATGCTGACATACTGTGCCGAAGAATATTTATTTCCTTGGCCTGTTGAACCAGCTACTGAGAAAGAGACCATCATCTTTCATCTCTGGGCTACTGGGGCAGGGATCTGTATATTGATTTGACGCCTTGTGGTGTGTGAGGGGATATATTTTAAACCTGGCGAAGGGTCAAGGTGTCCAGCTGGGAGCATCTGGAGGATATGCTTCCTATTGGTTATTACTTCCAGCTTACCTGGAGCTCTGCTGCTTTCTTCTCCCAGAAAGGCCTTACAAGCAGAGGGTTAGGAAAATGTATGAATTGGGACAGGGGAGGAAAGGGAAAGGAGTGATGGATCATAGCACTTAGAGCCAGAAGGAGCTTTACAGATGGTCTAAACCAAACCCTTCATTTTTCAGTGGAAGAAATTGCTGACAAGTGATTTGCACAAGGTCATAAAAATAAGTAGCATCGACGGTCTGGGACCTAAGGGTTGTCAGGGAAGTGATTCTACAAGTTGCCATATGTGGAGCATCTAAGGGTCCTGATCTTTGTCACAAGAGACAGGAGAAAGCCAAGAAAACAAGCTTCCTAGAGTCAAATAGCCCTCCTATCTCAGTATTGTCTCAGGCTCTGCAGCTTTGGAAAGGGATATGTAATACGCCTGGTGAGAAGACATTAAGGATCGAATCACTGCCCTGAAGGGGAATAGAATTTTAGTTGGATAATAATACTCCTGGCTATAAACCCTGAAGTTTTTGTTGTTGCTTCCTGCATAATATCACAAACCTCTGTCCCTAGTTCTTTAGGTATTCTTACCTACCAAATCTAATCTTTTAAAACTATTGATCACTTCCATTTCATGTTAATAAGGGATATTATTTAGATCGTACTTATACGATCTAATAATGATTTCCCCTATTTTCGTTGACTTAAATCTGAATTTTGCAAAAAGAAGTTCATGATCAGATAACAGTTGGTTCCAGGTCTTCTTTAACTGACTTCATCTCTAGTTGAAAAATAATAATTAGCCTGATGTCAATATTGACCATCTGGTGATGACCATATGTACAGATGACTTTTTGGACTATTGAAAAAGAGGTTTCTTTAATGCAAATTAAGACAACTCTGAAGAATCATTTCACACCTCTCACATTGGCTAAGATAATGATAAATATTGGAGGAAATGTGGGAAAACTGAGACACCATTACATTGTTGGTGGAGTTGTGAATTAATCTAACCATTCTAGAGAGCAATTTGGAACTATGTCCAAAGGACTTTTAGGCTATGCATATTCTTTGATCCAGCAGTGTCTCTACTAGATCTGTATCCTAAAGAGATCATAAAAAAGGGAAAGAACCTATATATGCAAAATGTTTGTAGCAGCCCTTTTTGTAGTAGCATGGAACTGGAAATTGAGTGAATGTCCTTCAGTTGGGAAATGGTTGATAAGTTATGGTATATAAATGTAATGGAATATTATTATTCTATATAAAATGATGAGCAGCCTGATTTCAGAAGCCTGCAAAGGCTTATATGAACTGATGCTAAAGAGAACATTATACACAACAACAAAAAAATTATGTGATGATCAGCTGTGATGGACTTGATTCTTTTCAACAATGAAATGATTCAAGGCAAATCCAATAGACTTGTGAGGGAAAGAGCTATCTGCATTTAGAGAGAGGATTATGGAGACCGATTGTGGATCACAACATAGTATTTTCATCTTTGTTTTTGTTATTTACTTGTTTGTTTTTCTTTTTTCCCCTTTTGATCTGATTTTCTTGAGCAGCATGATATATGTAGAAATATGTTTAGAATAGGTTACATGTGTAACCTTTATTGGATTACTTGCTGTCTAGGCGAGGGGGGAGAAAAATTCAGAACACAAGATTTTGCAAGGATGAATGTTAAAAATTATCTTTGCATGTATTTTGAAAAACAAAAAGCCATTATTATTTTAAAAGAAAAAGATATCTTTAAGAAATTAGAGATATTCTACTGATCACCTCTTGAAAGAGATCCCAAAGATTCAAAAGATCCCTAGAAAAATATTAATTTCAAATTCCAGGTCAAGGAGAAAATACTGTGAGCACCCCAAAAGAAACAATACAAGTATATTGGGGCCACAATCAGGATAACACAAGATTTAGAAGCGTCTACATTAGAGAACTGGAGGGCTTGGAATATGATATTCTGGAGAGAAATGGATCTAGGATTGCAACCAAGAATCATCTACCCAGTAAAACTGAGAATAATCCTTTAGAGGAAAAGGTGGTCATGCAATGAAAACAGAGGATTTTCAAGTATTTGTGATGAAAAGACCAGAGCTGAATGAAAAAATTTCAAGTTCAGGATTCTGGAGAAGCAAAAGGAGGTAATCAGTGATATCATAAGAGACTTAATAAGATTTATCTATTTACATTCCTACATGGGAGATTGGTACTTGTAACTCATTGGAATGTTCTTATTATTATGACAGTCAGAAGGAGTATATATAAATAGAGGGTATGGGTAAACAGTTGAATATGAAGGGATAATATCTTTTTGTAAAAAATGATGAAATTAAGAGATGAGAGAGGAATATTCTGAGAAAAAGGTAAAAGGAGAAGTGGAATGGTGCAAATTATCTGCCATACAGTGAAAGGGAAGAGTGAGAGTAGAGAGTGAATAAGTGAACCTGTTTGGCTCAAATAGGAAATAATACACATTCTCAATAAGGGTATAGATTTTACACTGCAGGAAAATAAGAGGAATGGGATAAGGAAGGGGAAGAGAGTGATAAAAGAGAAAGCATATTGGGGTAGAGAGTGGTCAGTAGCAAACTCTTTTGAGGAGGGACAGGGTGAAAGAAGAAAGAGACTAAATAGGGGGGAATACAATTAGCAATAATAATTGTAAAAATATTTTTGAAGCATGTTTCTCTGATGAAATATTGTTTTCTGGAAATGATGAGCAGGATACTCTCAGGAAATAAAAAACCTGGAAAGTCTTCTGTGAACAAAGGGAAATATCCTGTATACAAAGTAATAGCAATGTTCTGGGATGACAAGCTGTAAATGACTTCATTATTTTCAGTAGTACTATCATCCACATTTACCCTGAAGGACTGGATCAAAGATGATCAAAATCAAGGCATTCTTTAATACTCTCTCTTTCTCTCTCTCTCTCTTTATTTTCAACTTAATTTTTCTTGAGGTTTTTATTCTCATTAGGGTAGGAGATCTGTATTTTCTTTATGGAAATGTTTTGTAAAACTTCACATGTTGTTTCATAATTGTGGATGGAGCTAAGGGAGAGAATTTAGAACTTAGAACTTAGAAATCTTAAAAACAAATGTTAAAAAAATTGTTTTGAGTGTAATGGGAAAATATTAAGTAAATAAATTAATTGAAAAGGAAATTAGAGCTATTAAGGAGACATTTCATGCAAAAATGGACATGATAAAAAGACAAAAACTTAACATAAGTAGAAGAGATTAAGAAGAGGCAGCAAGAATACATAAAAGAATATACAAAATACAAACAAGATCTTAACATGGAAAACCATGATGGTGTGATTATTGATCTAGAGCCATAAGTTCTAGAGAATAAAGTGAAGTAGGCTTTAGAAAGCATTATTAGCAATAAGGCCAGTAGAGGTGATGGAATTTCAGTTGAACTATTTAAAATTCTAAAAGATGATGCTATTAAAGGACTGCATTCAATATCAGCAAATATGGGAAATCCAGCAGTGGTCACTGGATTGAAAAAGATCAGTTTATATCCCAGTCACTGAGGAGGACAATGCTAAGGACTGTTCAAATGACTAACAATTGCAATCACTTCACATGCTAGGAAGGTTATGATTAAGATTCTGCAAACTAGGCTTTATCAACCCATAAACTAAGAATTACTAGAAGAGTAGGATGGTTTTTGAAAAGGCAGAGGAACTAGAGATCAAATTGCTGACATTTGTTGCATTAGGGAGAAAGCAAGGAAGTTTCAGAAAAACATCTACTTCATTGACTATATTAAAGCCTTTGGCAGCTAGGTGGTTCAGTGGGATAGAATGCAGGCTCAGGACTCATTATTTTGAGTTCAAATCTAGCCTCAGACATTTACTAGCTGTGTGAACCTGAGCAAGTCATTTAATTCCATTTTCTTCAGTTTCCTGCTTTGTAAAATGAGCTGGAAAAGGAAATGGCAAAACATCCTAGCATCTTTGCCAAGAAAACTCCAAATTGCATCATGAAGTCACCCATAATTGGAAATGACTGAATAAAAAAAATGACTGAAAAAATTCAAAAACTAACTTTTGTGTGGATTACAAGAAAATGAGATAAGTTCTTAAGGAGATGAGAGAATCAGATCATGTTACTTGTCTCCTAAGGAACATATATATATATGGACAAGAAGTAATAGCTATAACACAAAATTGAACAACTAATTGATTTAAGATTGCAAAAGGAGTATAATAAGACTGCATATTGTCATATGAAATGCCAGGCTGAATGGATAAAAAGCCAGAATTAAGTGCTGGGAGAAATATCAACAATCTCAGATATAAAGATGCTCTAATGGTAGAAACTGAAGAAAAATTTAGAAGCTTCTTGATGAGGGTGAAAAAGGAGAGTGTAAAAACTGGCTTAAAGCTTAATATTAAACAACAACCACAAAATCAGTCTTGGCAACTAGTCTCATTATGTCCTGGCAAATAGAGGGAGAAGAAATGGAGCAGTGTCAGATTTTATATTCTTGAGCTCAAAGATCGCTGTAGACAGTAACTACAGCCATGAAGTTAGAGGATGCTTGCTCTTTGGAAAGAAAACTAGCAAATCTGGTCAGCCCAGGAAAAAGCAGAGATATCACTTTGCTGCAAAGGTCTACATAGTCAAAGCTTTAAATTTACTTGTAGTGATGTATGGCTGTGAGTTGATCTATAAGGAAAGCTGAATGCTACAGAATTGATGCTTTATAATTGTGATGCTGGAAATGACTTTTGAGAGTCTCTTGGACAGCAAGGAGAATAAATTAGTCAGTACTTAAAAGAAATTAAGTACTGGAAGGTCAAATACTGAAGCTGAAGCTTAAATACTTTGGTCATATAGTGAGAAGATGGTGGTCAATGGAAAAAACCTTGATACTGGGAAAGATTGAAGGAAAAAGGAAAGAGGGATGGCAGCGGATGAGATGGACAGTGTCAATGAAACAATATGAACTGGATAAACTTCAAGAGATAGTGAAGGTCCTGGCATGGTATGATCCATGGGCCATAAAGAGTTGGACATGACTGAATAACTGAAAAACAACAAAATGGGCCTTGATGGCTTCTGGCCACTTTTCTTTCCTTTTCCTTTTTACTTCTCTTACTGTCGCCACCCATTCTATGGAACCTTGGATAAGATGACAACATCCCCAACCTTTTTTTTTTTTTACTTTACATAACATTTTCATGTATATGATCTCATTGCAACCCTATAAAGAAGTCAGAGAAGTATTATTATTCCCATTTTACAGATGAACAAACACAAGCTCAGATGGATAAACTAACTTTCCCAGGACCACGTGACTATAATTGGAAGAATCTATCCTCAAAACTAGATCTCCTGACAGAGCAGCATAGAACCACAGAGTATGTGTGATATGTGCACGCACATGTGCACATACACACAACACACAACATACACACAAACACCCCCCCTCTAGTTTTCTGTATACTTCATTTCATTAACTTCTTGGATTGCCACCTCATACTGTTGATTAATACTGACTTCAAAACCCAAGATGAGTGCAGGATTGAGGGGCAAACACATTGTAAAACATTTTGTAAGCTATACAGCGCTATGTAAATGTCAGCTAGAAATATTTCTTCCAATATAATGAGAAGAAGGAAACCAGCATTTATGAAGTACCTCCTATGTACCAGGTACTGTGCTAAGCTAAAATATTCTCTTATTTGATCCTCCTGAGGGAGGTGCTATTGTTATCCCCATTCTATGATTAAGGAAACTGAGGAAGAGTTTAAGTGACTCATCCTAGCAAGTATCTGAGGCTGGATTTGAATTCAGGTCTTCCTGCCTCCAAGCTCTCCCAACTCTATCCACTGTACCACCTACCTGCTGGAGATGATAGAAATTAGTCTGTTCAAATAGTGTATCCTTAAGGAAATCTTTCCCAGTCTCCTAAGTCAGTAATAATAATGATAACAACTACAATAATAATTATTATTAATAATAATTCATATGGGGGCAGCCAGTTGATGTAGTAGATAGAGCCCTGAAGTCAAGAGGACCTGAGTTAAAATCTGTCCTCAGACACTTAACACTTCCTAGCTGTGTGAGTCACTTAACCCCAATTTTCTCAGCAAAAAAATAATAAAAATAATAATAATTCATATTTCTCCAGCACTTTAAGGATTATAAAGCACTTTTCTCAGAAAGCTTTAGGAGGCTTGCCTACAGGGCCACACAGTGGACACATGTAAGAGGCAAATCCCACAACACTTTCTCTAAAGCCAGGAAATTGTATTATAGCTATCTGTGTTTATTTTATTATTTCACTAGAATGTACAAGGGCAGCACTATGTTTTAGTTAAATGTTGTATCTCTGTGGGATCTGGGAGGGAGAGAAAACAAGAGCTTGTCGATTAAAAAAATGAAAAGGAAATTAAAGTTACAAGAAAAAGATTGTGTCTCCCTCAACGCTTACCAGGGAATTCTGCAAACAGTAGGTGTTTCATAAATGGGCAATGTATTATATTAGGGACTGGGGCCATTCTAGGTACAAATATTCAGGGAGCATTTTAAATTGGAATCATGGAGTGTCTGAGTTGGAAGCGACTTCAGATGATTCATATGGTGTATGTGTGTGTGTGTGTGTGTGTGTGTGTGTGTGTGTGTGTGTGGTGTAGGGGAATGAAGTGTATACCTCTGGCTTGGGGATAAAATAATTTTCTCCTGACATCATATTATTGTTGAATTGTTTCAGTCACGTCCAACTCTTTATGACCCCGTTTGGGTTTTTTTTTTTGGCAAAGATAGCAGAGTGGTTTGCCATTTCCTTATCCAGTTTTTTACAGATAAGGAAATAGAGGCAAACAGAGTTGTTAAAGTGACTTGCCCAAGATCTCATGGCCAGTAAGTCCAGATCTGATCTCAGGAAGATGCGCTCTATGCAATTTAAGACATCCAGCTGCCCTTTAATAGTAGTCTAGAAAAGTTGAAAGAGCTGGGGTCTCCTTGTATGGGACCGGGCAGTTTCCTTGTATCTGAACTGATGATCTTTTTTTTTTTTTTTTTTTTTTGTGTGTATTTCTGAATATTTAAGTTTTCTTACCCATTGTGAATATCCCCTAGAAAATGTGCTCTCTCTGGACTCAGTTTCATTGTCTGTAAAAAGGGGGTAAGGGATGATCGATAAGGGCCTTTTGACTCTAAATGTTATCACGCCAAATAACCAGTCTGGGGGCAGACAAATTTTCCAAAACCCAGTCAGGACACCTGCAAGGACAGAGAAAGAGGAAGTGTTCCTCTCCCTGCCCCTGGGGACAAAGCTACACTTAAGGGCTTTCTTGCCCCTCACAATATCTTGGTGCCTGAAATCCCACCATTAGAAAGAACCATGGATTTTAATACTTTAGCACAGATTTTAGAGGTCAGCTAATCTAAAATTGTTCTTATTCTACAGATGAGAAAACTGAGGTCCAGGAGAGGAAAAAGTGATTTGCCCAAGATTCATAGTAGCAGGTGAAGAATACATCCCAGACCAGAACCTGAAACGTGTGGCTTCCAGCAGAAATCCAGCAGAGATACATTTTTCATAATGTTAAATGTATGTATGGGGTGGGGTAGAGAAAGTCACAATGGAATGGGAAAAGATTGTCGAGTTATGAACTGGAACAAACCACCTCTTCCTCTCCTTCCTCTTCTTTCTCTCCCTCTCTGCCTCCCTTTGTTGCTATTTTTTTGGTTATACTATAAAACCTCCCCTTTTACTGGCAGTGAGAGTTCTCTCTAATTCCATTTTCCTCCCTATTTCTGCATCTCATCAGCTGCCCTGCCAGCAACTCCAGGACAAAGATAGAATCTCCCTGGTATTTCTCTGTGACGCATCTTCCCATGTGCTTTTTCCCTCCCCTATTTCAGCTTCAGCAAATAGCTCTCATCCTGACTCTCACTCTGCTCTATAACCTCGGACTGCTGAGCCGCTCTCCGACATGCTTATTAACCTCTCTGGGCACTGTTTCCAAAGGGGAGAGCGTGGTTTTGACCTGTAGCATTATGAATCACCCTGGGAAGGTTCCAGGGAGCCAGAGACACAGAATAAAGAGCCACGTCCCTTTCTATACCCACTACTCCCCTGGGACAGTATCCAACGGGACAAGCTAGAACTGAGCCCAGAGAGTAAGTAAAGGCAGATGTGTTTGTATGTACCTGTGACTGTATTTGTATGCATCTGCTTCTATGTCTAATGTCCAGCTGTAAGGACCTTAGGACATAGAATGCTAAAGCTCAAAGAGATCTGATTGCAGTCTAATCCAGCCTCCTTATTTAAGAGAAGAAAGTGAGATTCTGAGAATGAGGAACTCAATAAACATTTATTAAGCACCTACTATGTGTCCGCATTGTGCTATACTGAAGATATACCAGGATTGTATCTCTTCAATCTGAGCTAATAAACTATCTCTATCAGATAGGTCTCTCTCTCTCTCTCTTGCTTCCTTCCTTCTTTTCTTTCTTCCTTCCTTTTTTTCTTCCTTCCTTCTTTTCTTCCTTCCTTCCTTTTTTTCTTCCTTCCTTCCTTTTTTTCTTCCTTCCTTCCTTCCTTCCTTCCTTCCTTCCTTCCTTCCTTCCTTCCTTCCTTCCTTCCTTCCTTCCTTCCTTCCTTCCTTCCTTCCTTCCTTCCTTCCATCTCTATATGTCTCTATATGTCTGTCTCTGTCAGTACCTGACCTCAAGAAACTCACAATCTAATAAGGTAAACAACAGATATGAAGATTATTTGCCCAGAAAAATAGTGAGTTTGAGGCAGAGTGGAGTTAGAATCTAGGTGGATATAGAGAGAAAGGGGATGATGGGTGTGTGTGTGTGTGTGTGTGTATGTGTGTGTGACAAAGAGAAAGAGAGAAGAGAGAGGAGATAAAGAAACAGAGACACACACACAGAGATAGAGAGAGAGAGAGACAGAGACAGAGAGACAGAGACAGAGACAGAATAAGAGAGAGAGAGAAAGAGAGGAGAGAAAGAGAGAGGTGAGAAGGAGACACACACAGAGAGATAGAGAGAGAGAGGAGAGAGAGGAGAGAAAGAAAGACACACACACACAGACACAGAGAGAGACACAGAGAGAGACACACACACACAGACAGAGACAGAGACAGAGAAAGGGAGAGAGAGACAGAGAGACAGAGACAGATAAAATCAGAGAGAGAGAGAAAGAGAGGAGAGAAAGAGACACAGACATAGACACACACACACACACACACACACACACACACACAGAAAGAGAGAGAGGAGAGGAGAGGAGAGAAAGAGACACACACAGAGACAGAGAGAGAAAATTTTTTTTCCTTTTTTTGGAAGCAAGATTAATTGGCTTGCCAAGTGTCTGAGGCTGAATTTCAACATAGGTCCTCCTGATTTCCAGAGCAGGTACTCTAGCCCCTAGTTGCTTCCAGCTGATAAAATCCACATGTTTATTTTCTCCTTCCTTGATTCCAAGAGCTCTTGCAGCTTGTCTTTTGCTTCTGCCTCAGCCTCAACTCCGACTTGTGGCTTTCAATCTTCCGAAGTGACTTCTGGCTCTATCTAGCTCACCTCCCACTCGTGACTTCTTCTGAACTGACCCTGACTGGCTCACTGAAGCTCTTTTTACGGTCGGTGTAAGAGGTTGACTTCTCCTCTGAGAGAGTGGGATTATGGCTTTCTGGCTTGTGAATCTCATACTGAATACTGACTTGTGAATCTCCCAAAAGTGTGAACTCCAATGAGTACTTGAATACATTAGTGAGCTAGAGAATTTGCTAAGTACCATGCTAAATAAGGATAAATCCTTATCATTTTGTAAGGATTCTAACAATAACTTAAGTGGAATGGAAATGGGTCATAAGAGTTGAGTAAATCAAGGATCTGGGAAGTTGGGTATTTGAGGGAACATCAATATGTTTGCTGAAACAAGAACAAGGTCAAGAGTTAGAATTAAGAGAGAAACTGTGAATTAAACACTGAACTCTTTGAAAAAAGAGGGAGCATGTCCTGGAATCAGTCAGGAACTGGATTGGGTGATGATTGTATGTTTTTATTGTTTGCTGTTATTTGTCCTCCATTCTCAAGGAGAACCATGGCATCAAGGAGATGACGCCATGCCATGAAAAGTGAATTTGATTTAAGTGAGGGAGACCTGTGCAAGGTCACCTACCTCCCTTCCCTCCAGACAATCTGGGTCCAGTGGCCATCTTTAGATTAGGACGACTGGAATTTCAAAGTGGGAGAAGCTTCTGAATCATGACAGTAGGGAGAGAGTTTAGGAGTGGCCATGGGAAGCAAGGAGTATGCCGATTCCCTCACTATAACCAGTGAGTCAGAGGGCATAAAGTGCAAAAAGGGTGGCCAGTCTCATCTGGAGGGAGCCAACATGTAGTGAGCACAGAGACAAAAGGAACAAGAGAGATGAAAGGAAGTTTGGAATGGGTATTTCAGAGGGCATGGGGTTAGGAAGTTCTGAGGTGAGACACTGGGAGACCATGGGTAGTGTCTGAGGTAAGTGGGATCAAGAAACCAGACAGCTAGAGTTGGAGTGATGGGGATGCTCTTCAGCAGTAGGAATTTCAATGTGAACTGAAATACTAAATGCTAAATCAAGTATCTCTTGGTGATCGCAGAATAGAACAGGACTGGAAAAAGCCCAGGGCAGTAAGGCTGGCCTGGCTCCAAGTCTCCACTGGCACTTAACAACTTTCCTCAAGAGCAAAGCTGATCACCTCCAGGCCAGGGAGGGATTATTGGCCAAAGACCTGCTTATTTCCAAATAATGTTCCCATCCATCTCACCTCAGGGCTAAAATTGCACCATGAGATTCTACCATCCATCCATCCATCCATCTATCCATCCATCCATCCAAAAATTTGCTTTGGATGAAGCCACGCTGCCTCTGCCATAATTGTTTCTTTGACTACTATCTCTCTAACGTTCAAAACTAACCTCATTTTTTTTTTCCTTTTTGACAAGCTAATACGGATCAAGGGGAAGCAATGGCAATAGTTTATGTAGAACTTGGCAAGGAATTTGAGGGCATCTAAAAAGGCAAACTATGAAGAAAGGTCTCAAATTCATGCCATAATGAGGAGCACTATGAGGTACTATGGGTGGTTAACCTGGACAAGAGAAGATTCCACATGTAAAAGGAATGGGCAGCTAGGTGGCTGCCTAAAGTCAGAAAGAAATCACTTCAAATTTGACCTCAGACACTCATTTTGTGACCCAAGGCAAGTCACTTAACCCTGTTTGTCTCAGTTTTCTCATCTGTAAAATGAGCTGGAGAAGGAAATGGCAAACCACTCTGATATCTTTTATCAAGAAGACTCCCTATGGGGTCATAATAAGTCAGATACGAATAAAACAACTGAACAACAACAATGTAAAATGTTATTATGTAGAAAAAGATTAGACTTAATTCTCTTTGACTCCAGAGAAGGTAGAGAAGTAGGAATATTGCGTATAAGTTACAAAGAGGCAAGAAAAAAATCCTTCCTAATAATTATTGCCACCTTGAAGTAGAATGGAAGTTTCAGGAATCAGTGGGATCCCCCTTATTGGAGATCTTTAAGCAGAGATTATAAGATCACTTGTGGGAATTCTTGTAGGAGGGATTCTCTTCCAGATATGGGATGGAGCAATTGGCCCCCAGGATCTTTTCCCAGTTTTTAAATTCTAGGATCCCATGATTCTGTGACTTCCTGGAAAAAGCATCAGCCCAAGAAATCAAAATTCTTTGAATCATGAAGTTTGACCCTCAAAAAGCATCTAGCCTTCGTAATCTAGCCTTTCCAATCACTTCTATATACTCTAAAATCAAGTGACCAATGGCTCCCTTGTCCTTCCAAGAACAATTCCCAATTCAAGATGTTTTCTCTGGCTATTTCCCATGTCTGGAATACTCTTCCTTCTCTCTTGTCTTCTTATTTTCTTGGCTTTCTTCAAGTGTCAAACAAAACCACACATTCTATAGGATATCTTTCCCTTTCCCCCCAATGTTTTCCCTTTATCGTTTATCTCCAATTTATCCAAAAGACAACATTGGGACATATTTGTTGGCTTGTGGTCACCCCCATTAGACTATTAGATTAACATGAATCAGATTAGATTAGCTCCTTGAAGTCAGAGATTGTTTTGCATATATATATATATATATGTATAAAATCTAGCACTTACCTAAGAACATATAGGCACTTAAAAATAGTCAATGATTGACTGACTAGTCCATCCCTTAACCTCAGCTAGAATGCCTTTCCATTACTGACAAGTCACCAAACACCTCCACTGATCAGGAACCCATTATCTCCTGAGGGACGCATCTCTCCCTCCTTTTCAGATAGATTTGGTGGTTGAACAATTCTTCCTTCTTGTAAACCATAATCCTTCTGAAATATGTTAGGATCCATCAGTCCAGTGTACTCAACCCATCCCTTGTGCCCAGTGCTGTGCTAGCAATATGCAAGGATCCAAGACTGGTGTCTTCTCAGTAGAGTCGAGGAAGGAGACTTTTGAGCCTGAACCATATCAGAAGACCTAGGCTTTTCTCATGTTCTGTCACTAATGTGCTTTGTGGTGATTGTTATTTGGAAAGCGGAGACACTAACTCTAAATTCCATTTGGATTCCTAAGACAGAATCACGTAACCTAGAGTTGTCAGGGAAGGCTGCCTTATTTGAAGTCCTCTAGGATACTTATTGACCAGCCAGCTAAAAGCAAAGATTAGTGGAAATTAGATCTAGGTAGCATAAGAGAGAAGGGCAAATTTAGGGTGAGTGAGTGAGAGAAGGGAGTATATGAAATCATCTAAAAATGAAATACATCCTGGAAAGGCAAGCATTTTGAATTGCTCCAGCTAAGGTAAAACACCTCCTCCTACTTAGAAATGGGGTGTGCTGGAGCCAACATGAACTGAAAGCCAAATGTTAAAATTTCATTGTGAGCATTTATACCTCAAGGATCAGCAAAGCTACAAATTAGGGACCGGTTTATTATTTTGTTGATTGTCTAGACTTAAGAAAATGATAGAGAAAACATTAACAATGAAGATTCAACTTAAGAATATGTCTGTTATCTAGTACAATTTTCCCCACAGAGTCCATTGTTAAACATTTACCTGCATATCAATGCTTAGAATCCTAGATTCAGAGATTATCAGGAGTGGAAGGAACCATAAAACTAGAAAGTGAGAGCTCAGAAGGAACTAACTTATAACCCCGATTGTTAGAAAATAGAATATTAGCTCTGAGATTCAAAGATTGTCTAGTCTTGGGGTGGGGAATGTCCACAGGTCATATAAGGTCTTGTTCTGCCAGGGCAGCCACAGGTTCTGATGAGCTGAAAGTCAGGAACAACAGTCTTCCATTGGTTGAGGTTTGGGGGTTTTTTTGGGGGGGAGTTTTGGCTGAGGCAATTGGGGTTAAGTGACTTGCCCAGGGTCACACAGCTAGGAAGTGATAAGTGTCTGAGGTAGGATTTGAACTCTGATCCTTCTGACTCCTAGGCCAATGCTGCTAGACCATCTAGCTGCTGTTTTTAAGTTAATAGTTTTGCATGAGCTCTTTCTGTGGTAGTAAAGAATTGGAAAATGAATAGATATTAACCAATTGAGGAATGGTTGAACAAGTTGTGGTACATGAAGATAATGGAAGATTATTGATTATAAAAATCATGAACAAGCTGATTTTAGAAAGGCCTGAAAAGATTTACATGAACTGATGCTGAGTAAAACAAATAGCACCAGGAATACGTTGTACAGTAAGAATGTGTGATGATCAACCATGAAAGATTTGGTTCTCCTCAGTGGTTCAGTGATCCAAAGCAATCCCAATAGATTTTGGACAGGAAAAACCACCTGCATCCAGAAAAGGAACTAAGGAGATAACATAAATCAACACATGCTATGTTCCCTTCTTTTTCCTGTTTGTTTTTTTTTTAATCTCTCCAATGGTTTTCCCCTTTTGCTTTGCTTTTTCTTTCCCAACAAGATTCATAAATCAACGTCTATGAAAAATAAATAAATCTTTAACAAAAATAAATAAATTTTAAAATTAATTTTGTATGGTCTGAGAATGATGTTATAAATATCCAAATGGCTCTTAGCAGAAAAAAGGTTCCCTATTCTGGTCTAGTCTACTCATAATCATCATCAATAATCCATCAATCAAGAAGCATTTGTTATTTATGTTGTTAAGTCATTTCTGACTTTTCACAGCCCCATTTGAGATTTTCTTGGCAAAGATGCTATAGTGGTTTACCATTTCCTCCTCCAGCTCATTTTACAGATGAGGAAACTCAGTGAAACAAGGGTAAGTGACATACCCAGGATCACACAACTAGTAAGTGTTTGAGGTCTGGTTCAAAACTCAGGAGAAAGAGTCTTTCTGACTCCAGGCCCAGTATTATATTCACTAGGCTGCTTAGGTGCTCTAGCAAGCATTTATTAAATGCCTATTTCATGTTAGGCATTGGAGGATAGTAGTTAGTGAGTCAGTCAATAAATATTTACTAAGTACCTACTGTGCTAAGTGCTAAGGGGTACCCAAAGAGGCAACGGACAATCCTTTTCTCAAGGAGTTCACAATGTAAAGGGAGAGATAATAAATATATATGTAGTATATATGTACGTATACATATAATAATGCAAATAATAATATAAACACACACTACACATAAATCAGTAGTACAGGATAAATAGAAATAATGAACAGAGAAAAGGCTTTAGAATGTAAGGGGGGTAGGGAAGGATTTTCTAAAGGAGATGGGATTTTAGTAGGAACTTAAAGGAAGCCAGGGAAGGCATTTTGGTGGAGATGAGGAGGACAGGTATGACAGGTGTGGGGGACAGTCACAGAGAATGTTTGGAGTCAAGAGATGGAATGTCTTCTTTGGGGAACCTCAAGTTTCCCACTTGATTGGGGATCTTGTCATTGGATTGAAGAGGATGTTCTGGGGACTAAGGTTTTGTGGTTTGTACTTTGTTCTCAAAGAGGACCATGACATTCAGGGAGGTGACATCACATGAATGAGTTGAATTTAAATGAGGAAGGTCCATTCAAAGTCACTAGCCTCAGTGTCTCCCCAGGGCCATTTGGGTTCAGTGGTGAGATAGAGATCAGGGTGACTGGAGGTGTCCCTGGATGCAATGGGAGGCCTTGGTCTTTTTAAGCTAAAGTCTTTGATGGAGGCGATACTCATTCAGTAATTAAAGTTGGATAAGAACTGAGGCAAAGAATGACCTCTTTTACCTCATTAAAAAAATAATCAATTTGAGAGGTGAAGATGCCCAGGGTTTCTGATCAAAATAAAATCAATTGCTATTTGCATTTACTCCGAGTCAGTCAGGGCCCAAACAATGACCAAACAGGGCTTAGCCTGGGACCTATGTTGGCCAATTAATGCGAGCCAGACTTAACTGAGTTTGAAGAACTTTAAGAAAATCTTTAAGAAGAGCAGTTGGTGGCCTAGTGGGTAGAGTACCAGCCCTGAAGTCAGGAGGACCTGAGTTCAAATCTGGTCTCAGACACTTAACACTTCTTAGCTGTGTGACCCTGACCAAGCACTTAACCCCAATTGCCTCAGCAAAAAAGAAAAGAAAGTCTTTAAGAAAGAAATCTAACTGATAAATCCCAAGATATTTTAGAAGGGTTCTGTGTTAAAAATGTATGTATATATTATATTGTTTTGGGCAGAGCATTTGCAATAAGGGTATGATACCATATGTGGACAGATAGAATGGAAAGGAAAAATGAGAAAAAAAAAGACAAGCAGGAAGAGAGAAAGACAGAAAGAAAGATAGAAAGGAAGGAAGAAAGGAAGGAAGGAAGGAAGAAAAAAGGAAGGAAGGAAGAAAAAAGGAAGGAAGGAAGGAAAGAAACAAAGAAAAAAAGAAATAAAAGAGTTGGGTCCCCACTAGGGCTGTACTAGTTTCTGATTACCCTTCGGTTCTCAAAAGAGGACCATGACATTAGGTAGTGATACCATGACAGGCAAGGGAATTGGAATCAAATGAGGGAGGGCTGCAAGGTAACCTACCTCACTTTCTCTTCCAGAGCATCTAGGTCCAGTGGCTAGATATAGATCAGAACAACTGGAAATGACCTGCCAGGGGGACTAAAGTGTAAGGAGTCTAGAAAGGTAAGAGGGGGGTATGTTATAAAGGGCTCTGAATGCCAAGCCAAAAGACAAAATGTCTTCATGGACATTACATTCTATTGGAAGAAACAAGACATACACATTTAAGTATATATCGTATATATGCAAGGTAAGTGAAAATGCAAGGTAATTTTCAGCGGGGAAATTCCCCCAGCATCTGGGAAAATCAGGAAAGGCAACCTGATGTGCATGGTGTTTGAGGTGAGTTTGAAGAAAGCTAGAGAAGGTGATGAGGAAGGATTTGGTTTTTAGCATGGGAGACAGTTTGAGCAAAAGTTTGAAGAGAGGAGAAAGAATCCTGTGTGAGGAAGAACAAGTAAATCAGCTTGACTAGAGGATCAAGTACATGAAAGTTTTGAGATGTAATTAGTTAAGAAATAAAGGTGGGTTTTAGGCTGTTAGGGCTTTAAAAACCAGAAGAACTTATCCTTGGAGTAATAAGGAGCCACTAGAGCTTATTAAGCAGAGGAAAATCCCTTCAGAATTTGAGTAAAAAATAGAAAAGATTTGAGATTGTTGTTGATTAGTTGTCTTTCAGTTCTGTCCGATTCTTTGTGACCACATTTGGAATTTTCTCAGAAACCTATTGGAGTGGCTTGCCATTTTCTCCTCCAGTTTGTTTTACAGATGAGGAAACTGAAGCAAATTGAGTTAAATGACTTGCTTGGGCTCATATAGTTAATAGGTGTCTGAGGTCGGATTTAAACTCAGGAAGATGAGTCTTCCCGACTCCAGGCCCCCTATTCCATCCACTTTGATGCCTACCTGAGATTTGAGATAGGAAAAACAATTAAGAGTGTTTTTTAACAGTCCAAACAAAAAATGAAGAGGGCCTGAAACAAGCAGGGGCTATGTGAGTGGAGAGAAGGGGATAGATGCAAGAGATGTTACAGAGGAAGAAATGGCAAGATCTTGTGAGTGTGTACGTGGGATGGGAGAGATGAAGAATTCAAAGGCTGTGAAGGTGAGTGACTGGAAGGATGGACAGAAATAGGAACAAACAAAAGCATAATGATCTCCAGGGATAAGCCACCCACTACTTCCCAAGACAGACTTTTGGACACCTTCATTAGAAGTCAGTCTTACATTGAGCTGAAATCTGCCTCTCTGCCATCTCCCTTTGTGCATTTAAAGCCAAGGTGACCAGTGATTCCTTTGGCTTTCCCTTAACATCGGTGGAAAGTCCTTGTCCAGAGGCAGAGACCTGGGCGCAGTGACCTTCTGAGATGACTTTGACAAGGGAACCTTTCATTTTCTATTAACTTAGCACCTTAATTAATCTTGGCCTTTTCCATTTCTATTTCTCCACAGAAAGGGTCATGGTCATCTCTAAGAAGCCCTCCAACAACTTCATTGAGCAATAATAACAGCAATAAAATACACAAACACCAGAGATGTGGAAGGGTCAGAATTCACCAGAAAAGATTTCTTGGAAGAGGCCAAGAAATTTACAGGATAATTTCATGGGAAAGGGGGAGGAACAATAAATGGCAAACAGAAAATCAGGAGTATCAAAGTAAAAATGAAACTAGAACAGGACCTAGAAATTTCTAAATTTAACTCATATTTCCTTCCTTTTCTCCTTTCACAAAAGATGGAACTAAGGCCCAGAGACAAGTGGTAAGTAAGTCTAAGGTCACATAATCAAAAAAAGGTTCTTTTTTTCCTTTCCCTACATCTATCTGGGATGTACAATGTCTAATTGCTGACATTTCCAGTGTCTCCTATCTACCCATCTTTTCTTTATCCACTTAGGGTTTATAAAGACTTATATTCATATTAGTGAAATATTATATGCCTATTTTATAGAGACATAAGAGGAGTCAGCCTATCAGTCAACTAGCATTTGTTAAGCACCTACTATGTTAGGTATTGTGCTAAGTACTGAGGATATAAAGGAAGGTAAAATCAGCAGTGTAATACATGAAGGGATCAGTTTTGCAGTCAGGAAAACCTGATTATACATCCTGGTTTGGACACATGTAATGCTTAAAGGGGCTAGCTTTGCAGTCAAGAAGAACCGAGTTTAAATTCTGCCTTTGACATATGATGTCTGTGTGACTCTGGACAATATCCTAGGCAGCCCTTAATATCCGATCCTCTTCCCACTCTTCTAATCTTTTTATATCTTCCTTCCTTCCTCCCCCCCCCCAACTCTGTGAACCAGTAACACTGGCCTCCTTGATTCTCCAAATATGATATTTTCTTTCCATCCAGACTCCAAGTATTTTCATTCATTGTCCCTAATAGTCTTCTTCATCTCCATTTTCTGTTAGCTAAAGCCTCACCCTCTGTAAGAAGTCTTCCTCTAACTTCCTTAATCTTAATACCTTCCCTCTCTCTGGTAGTATCTTCTACTCATCCTTGTTTGCATACATGATTGTTTGCTTGTTGTTTCCCATTAGACTTGTGAGCTCCTTGACAGCAGAAACTAATTTGTTGCCTTTTTTTTTTTTCACATATTGAGAGCTTCCTACAATGCCCAGAACATAGCAGGGGCTTAATAAATGCTTGACGATCAATACACTGCCACATCCACAACCTGCATCAGTGGAGTTCCCTAGAATCATGAAATTGTGGGTCCTCACTTCTCCCCAACACCCATTAAATAAAAGGAAACAGATGTAGAAAAATGGCTTATTCAAACTGACACACGGAAGAGGAACAAGAACCCCCAAATATCAGGGGGTGATAGAAAGAACACTAGGTTTAAATGAAAGATCCCTGGGTTCCCAATCCATTTCTGCTATTTACTCCATGTATGATTTGGAACAAGTTACAATCTCTCTGGGCCACAGATTTCTTCTACTCTGTAAAATTAAGGAGTCAGCCTAAGTTATCTGTAAGATGCAAATCCTAGAGTTTTTATGAAGATTCTATCTATTGATGATTTCAGAAAGACCTGGAGAGACTTACATGAACTGATGCTGAGTGAAATGAGCAGGACCAGGAGATCATTATACACTTCAACAATTCTATATGATGATCAATTCTGATGGACGTGGCCCTCTTCAGCAATGAGATGAACCAAATCAGTTCCGATGGAGCAGTAAGTAATGAACCAGCTACACCCAGCGAAAGAACTTTGGGAGATGACTACGAACCATTACATAGAATTCCCAATTCCTATATTTTTGTCCGCTTGCATTTTTTATTTCTTTCACAGGCTAATTGTACGATATTTTAGAGTCTGATTCTTTTTGTCCAGCAAAATAACGGCTTGGACAGGTATACATATATTGTATTTAATTTATATTTTAACATATTTAACATGTATTGGTCAACCTGCCATCTGTGGAAAGGGGTGAGGGGAAGGAGGGGAAAAGTTGGAACAAAAGGTTTTACAATTGTGAATGCTGTAAAATTACCCATGCATATAACTTGTAAATAAAAAGCTATATATAAAAAAAGATTCTATCTATCATTGTCTTTCTCTAAAAACCTCAGGAGTATCTTTCAGTCTTGTTGAACTTTCCATAACTTCTGTTTGGCCAAATGAATGAAGTGGGGGTCCTAAGAGAAGTTTTTCCACTAGGTTATCTTGGAATAATCCCAGGTAGGCAACTGACAGGTAATCTTGAGGAAGTCAATTTGTTACTGTTTTCTCCTTTATAAAATAGGACTAATACCTTTCCTCCAGGACACACAAGGTTGTGGTGAGAATTAAAGTCTGTTCAGAGCCTAGAACTAGCAGACCAAAGCTATAGGTCCTCCTCCTCCTTCTCTGACCATTCTTTCTTGGTCTCCTTATTCCTATCCCTAACTGTATAAATCCCCTAAGACTTTGTTCTTAGCTCATTTCTCCTCTTATGCTTTATCATTTGGTAATTTCTTCCAGAATCCTAAAATCTCAGCACTGAAAAGGACCTCAGAGGTCGTATTATTATTACTGTTATAGTTAATATAGTATGTTAAGATTTTCAAAGCACTTTATAAATATCATTTAATTGTATCCTCACAACTGTCCTGGGAAGTAGTATCCCCATTTTACAGATAAGGAAACTAGGAGAGGTTATGTCACTTTCCAGGGTCATGCAGCATGATCTTAATTGTTTATCAATAATGTCAAGGATATGTTGTCTGATAAAATGATAGAGTAATTGGCACTGGCAAATGATACTGAAGCAGTAATCACTGGTGATTGCTTGTTTGGAGAAACATACTGAATGGGGGCTCAAGCACAGACAGGTCTTCCTAAGTCTCTGTCTCCTTTGCTCCCTTTCTTTTTCTTCTTCTTTCCTCTTCCCTTCCTTCTTTCTTCTCTTCTCCTCCTTCTCTTTTCCATCCTCCAATCCCTTCTCCTCTCTTCCTTCTTCTTTCCTCTCTCTTTCCTTCCCTCTCCCTCTTCTTCTTCTTCTCCCTTCCCTCTCTCTCCCTCTCTGTCTCTCTGCCCCTCCTTCATGCTCTCCCTTCTTTCTCCTTTTCTCTCTCCCCCCTCCTTTTTTCTCTTCTCTCTCTCCCTTTCCTACCTTCTCCCTCTCCTCCCTCCCTCCCTCTCTGCCTTTCTCACACACAGATAGATGCATCATAGTTACCAAGTCATAGATTCAATTTCTATAATATTTTCTCCTATATCACCCTCCACTCTCAGAGTTTAGGCATTATTATTTCTAGCCCCAATTGCTGTAAATTGCTTTTTTTTATGCATCTAGGGAGGCTCTTTGACTTCTTCATTTGTATGTAGGTTTATGAGTAGGAACTATTACATCTTTTTCTTTGTATCTCCAGTACCTAGCACAGTGCCTGGCACACAGTAGGCACTTAATAAATGTTTGTTAATTTTTTTCTTAACTGATTTCCCTGGCTCTATCTAATTCAGACCATGCACGGGTATTCTGGGACTGTTGCTGCCTCTACATTATCTCTCTGCTTAAATTGCCACATACCCTATAGACATTTGGCGCAGTTATTTCTTCTATCAATCCTATATTTATTTTTTCATGATCTTAGGGTGAGGATGTATGAACTCTGTGAGCTTCGAAAGGTCAGAAAAATCACTAGATGTCCAGGGGAAGGACTCCATGGTAGAGACGCTGTAGTTAGTCAAGCCGAGCAAAGAACCAGCAAGATTTCAAGGTGAAACTTATAGGATCCAAAGCATTGGTGAACCAAAGAGGAATCAGTCCAAGTACTGCATGAAGGGGAACAATTCCCCCATTAGCTAAGTTAGTAGCCACCTGTTACCTATGTCTCTATGCTTTTGTTCTTGCTATATCTTCTCAGTAAATATCCCTTTGTAAAAATGAATTGATCTTAATTGTTTATAAATAATATCAAGGATATGTTGTCTGATAAAATGATAGATTAATTGGCAAAGGCAAATGATACTGAAGCAGTAATCACTGGTGATTGCTTGTTTGGAGAAACTTACTGAATGGGGGCTCAAGCACAGAGTAAAAAAAAATACCCACCCCACCCCATTTGCCCTCAGGGTACCTCAGAACCTGAGGGAAGAGGTAGCCAAGCTCTGGAGACCTGCCCGGCACTTTTGAGTTGAGTTGGTCCTAAAGATAATAAGGACTACTTTGTGGCCAGCACAGGAGTTGGTACAAGATAAGATCTTTATAAATAATTGTTGACTGCAATTGTATAGAATACTGAATGTTATAGTTGAAGAGACCTTAGAGGTCGTGTGGTCCCCAAAAGCCAGAATTGCAAGCATCTCAGAAGTCATGAGTCCATCATGTACCTGAAGTGAACATGTAACTCTGTTTAAAGACATTCAATGATGGGAAACTCACTAATAATAATAGCTAACATTTATATGGAACTTACTATGTGTCAGATACTGTGCTAAATGCTTTACAATAAGGAAATGGAGGAAAAGAGATTACTCAGTTGCAAGGGATCCTAGAAGTTATCTTGTCCAAATTCTCATTTACAGATGAGGAAACTAAGGCAATTTGAGGATAAATGACTTGCTCAGATTCACAAAGCTAGTAAATGTATGAGATGAGATCTATACTCTTCCTGACGTCCTATCTAACGCTCTAACCATTTGCACTACCTACTCCATAGGGTCGTTGGGAGAAAAAGTGCTTTCTCAACCTTAAAGGCACCAGAGAAATGGGGATTATGATCATGACTGTCTTTTCATGAGGGTGGGGGTCATTTGGTTCAGTTCCCTGTCTCCATGTCAGAATAAAACTAGGGGGTCTGGACGCTGAAAGGATTTGGAAATGCCTGGAGAATCTCAGTGCACTGGGGCTGCACTGGCTCCTTCCGTTCCCAATCCCATCCCCAGCGAGACTGCAGCTGGTCTTTGTCAATAGGATCTCCTCCTCCTCCAAGTCCAGCCTTGTCTGAGGCCCGTGCCTTGGACCGATGCCACGTCTCCACCCTTTCCCTGGCTGAAGGTCAAATCTGCTCAGTCCCTTGTGGCTGGATACCACCCTGTCTCATCCCTTTCCCTTCTATCAGTTGCCCATGAGCCTCTTGGGGAAGGGCGCATGTCCCTGGTCTCCAGCCCCCACCAGACTGGGATCTGTCTCTCCCCTGCATTCTCACAGGGCCAACTGGGGATTGTGTTCCTGGCAATCTGCCCTGGGCAGTTGAGGCTGCTCCTGCTGTTGGCCAAGGAGCAGGTCAAAGGGAGCCTGTGCAGATCCGGGACTGCTCTGGGTGGACCCAGTGACTTTCAATGCACCCTCTAACAGGTTACCCTCCTCTGAGCCTCTATTTCCCTAGTATGGCACAGAGGAAGAGAGAAGTAGATGATCCCAAGAAAAGAATGCAGTAGAATAAAAAAAAAATCAGTCCTTGCTCTGCTAGTTCCCATCAGCATTTTGCTCAACTGTCTGGGTTTCCAGTTTCTTCTCTGGAAAATGAGGGGGTTAGGCTAGATTATCTCTAAAATTCCTTCCAGTTTCATTCTATGTCCTAGAATTTGTCAGTGGCTTATGTTCCCCAAGAAAGGGGCAGAGAAGCTTCTTCTTGGGGAAATATGCCTCCACCATCCCTGAGAATTAAGTGAATCCCTTAATCCAGACCCTTGACTCCACCTACGTGAGATATAAGAAAGGAGTTGATCCCACGATCCCAAGGGAGAATGCTGTGCCCATATTTTTGTTATCCTTAACATGGTATAGTGGAAAAACTGCTAAGCTTGGGGACAAAAGGCTTGAGTTCAAATGCTTTACTCCCTAAGTAATTTAAGTCAATTCACCTCAGCTCTCTCAGCCTCAGTTTCCTTATCTGTAAAATGAGATGGTTGTACTGGACGACCATTTTTGACTCTTTTGTCCTTACCATTCTTTGATTCTAACGTCTAAATATTTCTGTAGCAACAGAAACTGAGGACTGAAATGAAGAGAGACTTTCTGAGGCATGAATATATTTTTGGCTGTTGGACAGATACCTTTCTCCATCCCCCATTATCCTCTCTGATCCAGTCTTGCTATCCTTTCCTTTTCATGGAGAAACTTAAAGAATCTAGGAAAACAAATGGAGAATCATAGGTCTGTGGAGTTAAAGGAGATTTTAGAATATAGGTCAAGGAATGTCAAGAGGTTGAAGGAACCTGAGACCATATCTTATTTCTGCCATTTATCTTGGGCAAAACACTTAAATTCTCTGGTGGGGCTTAGACTAGATAGCTAGAAGCTGGTTTCTCCTGCTATGTCAGAACTAAAGTGTTAGAATCCTTACAAGTTGTTAAGTCATTAGAGTTGATAGAGACAATAATTATCTAATTTAGCATGGTTCAGTATCATTGATCTGATCTTACAAGGAGATATTATGGGCCAGAACTTGAAACAAGGTACTAAGTGGAACTGATAGAAACAATGCTTATGTCCACATTTTGAAAGCTCATATAAGTAAGAAGCTCTCAGGGCCAGACACAGAGCACTCTGGGAAATTGAGAGCCAGGAGCACTCTGGGAGATACAGAAGCCCACAAGCCCATTCTCAGAGGTGGAGTCAGATTCATTCCAACTTTTACCTTGGTGTTGGCTGGAGGGTGAAAAAAGCAGAGGCAAAGGACAACTGCAAGAGCTCTTGGAACCAAGCAGAAAGATAGGCCTCTAAGAACAATTAAGCTGTTTTGGAGGAAGCAATAAAAGATCTGAACTTTTATCACCTGGCTGCGTTTGAGGTAATTATTACTTTTAACTGAAACTAAGGCTGCCTCCAGAAAACCTCCCCTGAGAAACCTGCTCTCACAGAGAACCATCTTATATTATAAAAAAAAAAAAAAGAACACCACATAAAGGGATCTTAGAAAACGGAATGTAGAGCTGGAAGCAAGCTTAGAGATTATTTTACAGAGAAAGAAACTGAGGCTCAATTGAAATGATTTGTTCACATTTTCTCATTGGAAAGTCACAATAACTCTAGGAGGAAAGAAAATCATGCATAATTCCCATTTTACAAAAAAAGGAAATTGAGACTTAGCGAGATACTTGGTCCCCAAGTCAGTGATAAAATCAGGACTAGAAAACAGGTCTCCCAAATCCCAGTTCTGGGAACTGAAAAAATCTATGTAGTTCATCTTCTAGTTAGAATCCTTGTCTAAATGCTTCTTCCTCCTCAACTATAAGTCAATCCACTTTTTTCTCACTAATTATATGCCAGGCATTATATTAAACAGTGGGATACAAAAAGAGGCGAAAGACATTCCCTGTTTTTAAGGAGCTCACATCTAATGAAGGAGAAAACAAGTAAGCAAATAAATACAAACAAGCTATATAAAAGATAAGTAGAAAATAACTAACATAGGGGAAAATACTAGAATTAAGGTTTGAGAAAGGTTTCCTATAGACCCCTATAATAAGTCCCCAACTTACATTTATAGAAAGAACCTTGCTTTAGGAGAAGTGGATTCTAACCTATCCCTGCTGCTGACTTGGTAGATGAGCTTTAGGCAAGTCTGGGTTTCAGTTTCTCCCTTTGTAGAATATAGGGAGTTGGGACAGGTACAAGAGAAAGAGCTTTGTTTCCAGAGCTCTGACACTGTGTGACTTTATGTAAGTTATTGTACCTTCATAGACTTCAACTTCTTTCACTGTAAATGTGTGTTGGTTGGAGGGGGTATATGGGAGGTATTAGTTGGCCTCCAAGGTCCTTTGTAGCTCTAGCTCTAAAATCCTATCTATATATAGTTTCCGAGGAGCCTTTCCATCTCTGGTAGTCCAAATTCTGTTTCAAACTTCCCCTCAGTAACACTATTCAATCTAGCTTCTTAAGGTTCTCTTTGTAGCTCTTGATTCCAACTTCCCATTTCCATTGGGCAAGAAAAATATTCCTATTTTTTCATCAGACCTAAGATTTCCTTCTTATAAGGAACTGTGGACAGTTCCTCTACCAAACCCCTTCTTTGAGATTTATAGCTTTCGAGAGTTGTCTGGGGCATTGGGAGGTTAAGTGTCCGGGGTCACAAAGCTAGTGAGTGTCAGAGGTGGGACTCGAACAAATATCTTCCAGACTCTGAGAGCAGTACTTTATCTGCTTATGTTAGGCTGACTTTCAAAATGAATAAAAGGTTGACAAATAGCTCTTTAAGGGTTTGCAAAGCGCTTTTTGGACATCAGTTCTTTTGAATCTCACCAACCCTGTCCCTCTTGCGAATTGTTTCGGGTCTAACCCTGTCCTCCTCTAACCCGGCCCCGCCCTTATTTCAGTTTGGCTCTTCGGTCCATACCCTCTCTAGATCACTGGGGATGGGCACGGAACCCTTCTGCCCACCCTCTTCTCAGAACCAGCGCCCTGATCCCAAAGCCCGGGCAGGAGCCCCCCGCCTCCACTGCCTCCCGGTGCCGGGGGAAAGAGGAACGCGGCCAAACTTTGCTGGGAGATAACGGGACAGAAGGATGCTAGCTCACTCACTCACTCACTCCCTGGTTCGCTGGAAGAGCTGCAAGGAAGCCTCAGCTCCACTGCGGTCCCTCTCCTCCGTCGGTCCGGTGTGCTTCAGTCCCCCGCCGGTCGGATGTCCGTCCCGTCTGTCCCTGAAGTCACTCGGAGAGTGGGAACGGAGCCCGAGCAGGACGTCAGGAGTTTGCTGAGTCTCCCCGGCCCCTTTTGGGCAAAGGCGGCTCTAGCTGGGGGCAAGGAGGCGGGGCGGGGGATGGGTGGGTGGGGGGAGCGGGGGAGGCGCCGCAGTGGGGGCTGTTCTGTGGGAGTGCTCGGGACTGGGGGCTGGGACAGGTTGCTTTGCTCCTTCGTCAGGTTTGGGGAGGCTTTAGAGACCGGGATTGGGTGGACACTAGGGGGGAGGGCCTCTTGCCCGGTCTTTGGGGGTCAGACCGAAGGGTCTCGACCCTATCTCCAACGAGCTAAAGAACGAGCACATGTGCGTCCTAAGGCAAGGTGTGCACCCCCTGGCTTGGAACAGGGCAGGAGAGAAGATGGGGCGTATGACCAGAATGCCCCGTGTTGCGTGCCAGCCTGCACCGTGTGCCTGGGCTCCTTCCAACAGCGAAGAAACATTTCTTATGCACCTACTGTGTGCCAGGTACCGTGTTTTGTGCTGCAAAACAAACACCAAACAACAACAACAAAAAATTCCTGCTCTGATGGAGCTTACGGTCTAATGGGACCACAACCTGCAAACAAGTAAGAACAAATAACAGACAAATGATAAGGGGAAAATAGTCACCGCCGGCACGGCAGAAGATTTAAGTTCTTGCAAAAACTAGGATTTTAGCTGAGTCTTTATTTAAGGAAGCCAGGGAGGACAAAAGGGAAAGCATTCTATGTAAACCAGGGCAGTGAAGTTGCCTGGGAACTGAGGGAGTTAGCTCGTTGAAGGAACAGCAAGAAAGTTAGTGCCATTGGCGAAATGATTTGGAGTATTAGAAGACTGGAAGCGGGGAGGAGTGGGGGGCGCAGTTTGTGAAGGGCTTTGAACTCAAAGAGGATTTCATGTTTGACCTGATAAAGAATTTTAGGAATTGATTGAATTAAAGGTGTGTGGTCAGATCTTCTACTTAAGAAGATCAATTT
The DNA here is from genome assembly GCF_016432865.1 of Antechinus flavipes. Lineage (NCBI taxonomy): Eukaryota > Metazoa > Chordata > Mammalia > Dasyuromorphia > Dasyuridae > Antechinus > Antechinus flavipes. The sequence continues at coordinate 641,036,971 of NC_067398.1, forward strand.
GAAAACGGAGTTGAGAATTCAGAGCAAGAGGGAAAGGACCTGCAAGGGAGACCACCCACCAGGCTATTGAAAGAGTCCAAGTGTGAGGTGATGAATGAAGACCTGGGCATTGGTTGGTGACAGGGTTAGAAAGAGGAAGGAAAATATCCTAATGAACTTAAGAAGGTAATTTTTTTAAATTAAAGCTTTTTATTTTCAAAACATATATATGGGTAATTTTCAACATTCATCTTTTCAAAACCTTGTGTTCCAAATTTTCTCCCTCTTCCCCCTACTTCCTCCCCCAGATGACAAGTAATCCAATATATATATGTAAAATATCTAATTCTTCTATACATATTTCCACAATTATCTTGCTGCACAAGAAAAATCAGATCGAAAAGAGAAAAAATGAGAAAAAGCAAAATGCAAGCAAACACCAACAGAGAGAAAATACTAAATTGTCATCTACACTCAGTTCCCACAGTCCTCTCTCTCTGGGTGTAAATGGCTCTATCACAAGACCAATGGAACTGGCTTGAATTGTTGAATTCAGTTCATTTGTTGAAGAGAACTGCATCCTTCAGAATTGATCATTGTCTAATCTTGCTGTTGCTATGAATAAAGAGTTCTTGGTTCTGCTCATTTAGCTTAGCATCAATTCACGGAAGTCTCTCCAAGTCTTTCTGAAATCATTCTGCTGGCCGTTTCTTATAGAACAATAATAAGGAAGATAAAATTGACAAAACTTGACAACATAATGCATGTGGAAGAAGTGAAAGTGCAGTGGAAAGGATAATACCTATGTTGTGAACCTGGGTGATTAGGAGGAGGGTGATACCCTTGTCAGTAATAGGGAAATTAGGGAGGGGGAAAGGTTTGAAGGGAAATCTGAGTTTAGTTTTGGACATGTTGAGTTTAAAATGTTTATGGGACATCTAGTTCAACAGGCAGGTGAAGATGGAAACTGAAAGTCAGCAGAGAAATTAGGACTAGATAAAAGGACCTGAGAATCTTTAGAGACATAGTGATTGGATCCATGGGAACTGATGAGATCACCAAATGAAATAATAGAGGGAAAAGAAAAGAGGGCTCAGGACATTTAGTGAGTGCAACATGGAAAGGAAACAGGAAAGAAGAGGTTAGATAATCAGTAAGGAGAACTAGGAGAGAGAAACCCAGAGAGAAAGGAATATCTAGGAGAAGAATTGATAAGGTCAGAGATGGCAGAGAGGTCAAAAATACTGAAAATTTTAAGAAAAAGAAAACAAAAAGATTTGGCCTTTTAAGAAATTATTGGTAACTTTGGAAAGAGAAGTTTGGGTGGAATGATGAGGAAAGAAGCTAGATTGTAGAAAATTAAGAGAGTGAAAGAGGAATAGAAGCACCTATTATGGATGACCTTTAGAAATAGCCACAAAATGGAGGGGAGATAGGGATGATAGCTAGAGGAGAAGGATGGGGGAGACATAGGCATATCTATGGGATAGATATAGGAAGAGTAGGGGTTGCAGCAAGAAGGCAGGAAGAGACTGAAGATAAATGTGAGAGTAATTTTCTGCATTGGTATCCCATGAATTTCTGGATAGGTGCAGTGGATAGAGCCTTGGCTATCAAGTCAAAAGGTCTAGATTTGAGTCTTGCCTACTCTCTCTTTGCTTTTGCCCTGCAAACAGTTGGTCTTTAATCAATGTTTGTCGAATGAAATTGTTGAACTCGGATCTCTGCCACTTTATCTGGGTTATCTTTCTATAATATCAAATTGCTTTCTCCACTCTAGCTCTTGTCAGACAATGTCAAAAAGAGCTGTTTGGTTTTTCTTTGGGCCAGAGGAAATCAGCTTGGAAGTTGGGTTTTTTCTTACTTTTTTAGGGGAAGCTCTCAGGACAGAACGAAGCTGGAAAACAATGTTCCCCTGGCAAGGAAAACATGAGGCTCATCTTGTACGAGTGGCAAAGGTTGATGAGTAATAGCTGATGGTTTATGGGACTCTCTGGGTGGGGAATCGTCTTGTTTCCAGGTCGGATGTTGGAGTTGAACTCTGTTTTACCTACTCGATGATCAGAATCTAACATTAACACAAAGACCTGAGATTTAATTAGGAGGAAGTATTCCATGTGGTGCTTGATTCATGATCATGAGTCTTTGGTCCTGAAAAGGTAATAGTAGATTCTGAGCTTTGCACCATGGGGGGCCCCATGAAGATATCCATAATCTTGGGTAATACATAGTTCAGGAAACTATTAATGTTTAGTTTGGGACAGGCTGGTTCTTTGCTGGAAGAAAGTTTAGATAAGATCACCGGCATATTTGGAAAGTGATCATTCATCCTTTCTTTAAAGACCTCCACTGGGAGTTCCTCCAACGGTAGTCTCTGAAGAACTCTAATTGTTAGCAAATTTTTCCTGATATTAGGCCTAACTTTCTCTCTTTGCAAATTGAAAACGGGGTTCCTATTTAAATTTTCTGTTCTCAAGTAGAACAGATCTAATTTTGCCTTTCAAAGTGTTTCAAGAGAGCTATTATGTCTATTCTGAGTCTTCTTTTCTTCAGGCAAAACCCCTACTACATTCTTTCAATTAATCCACATATTGGATCTCAAGCTACTGACTTCATAATCCTTGAACACATTGTCCCCTATATTTAAGATGCTCTTCTGTGTCATCTGTCTCCTAGTTTTCCTAGCTTTCTTCAAGTCTTAACTAAATTCTTACCTGCTATAAGAAGTCTTTCCCAGTCCTCCTTACTCTCAGTGCCTTCCCTTTGAGACTCAATGTATCCTATCTACATATAGTTTGTACATAGTCATTTATATGTTGTCCTTTTCGTTAGACTGAAAATTCTGTGAATTCCCTTTCTTTGAATCCCCAGTTTTAAATATAATGTCTGGAATGTAGTAGGTGCTTAACAAATTTTTAAATTTAATTATCAAAAAAGAAATTGTTAACTTGGTATAATTTACATCTAAAAAGGTTTTTTAAAGTCACAAAACATGTATATCTATGGACTTCCTACCTCCACAAAGAAGTAGGTTAAAATATCTTTTCCTATCTCTTCATTCAAGTTTTGTTTAATCTTTATAACTTTGTTATTTTTACCTTTGATTTTTGATGCATCTCCCCCCCCCCCTCCGCCTTACATTGTAGTTACTATGTACATTTTGTCCTCTCTCCACTTACATCGCCTTTCATCAGTTCATATAGATCTTTTCTATATTTAGTTTCTGTATTTATCACACATCATTTCTTACAGCATAGTAATATTTCATTACATTCACATCGCAGGTCATTTAACTCTTCCCCATTGATGGGCATTCACTTAATTTCCAATTTTTAGCTATCAATAAAAAGTGCTGCTATAATTTTTTTTTAGGGTAGTATAGTTTTTTTTAAATTGGTGGCTTTCTTGGAGTGTTAGTCCATTATGGAATCTCTAGTTCAAAGAATATAGACATTTTAGTCACTTTATTTAAATAATTACAAATTGTTTTCCAAAATGCTTAGAGCATCTCACAGACTCATCAATGATGTATTAATGTGCCTCTCTTTCCATATTCCTTCCAACATTGACTGTTTTTTTTTTTGTTTTTTTTCCTTATAACTTTTTATTGATAGAACCCATGCCAGGGTATTTTTTACAGCATTATCCCTTGCATTCACTTCTGTTCCGATTTTTCCCTCCCTCCCTCCACCCCCTCCCCAAGATGGCAAGTAGTCCTTTACATGTTGAATAGGTTACATTATATCCTAGATACAATATATGTGTGCAAAACCGAACAATTTTCTTGTTGCACAGGGAGAATTGAATTCAGAAGGTATAAATAACCTGGGAAGAAAAACAAAAATGCAAGCAGTTTATATTCATTCCCCAGTGTTCTTTCTCTGGGTGTAGCTGCTTCTGTCCATCCTTGATCAATTGAAACTGAATTAGCTCTCTTTATCGAAGAGATCCACTTCCATCAGAATACATCCTCATACAGTATCGTTGTTGAGGTATATAATGATCCCCTGGTTCTGCTCATTTCACTTAGCATCAGTTCATGTAAGTCTCCGACATTGACTGTTGCTAATTTTTTCAATTTCTGCACATACAGGGTATGAAATGGCATAACCTATTCTAGATGTAGCCATACTGACTCTGTATTACTTTTGACTCTAGATATCCATGAACCATTCCATTAATAATACATTATAGAATTTTGCCTGCATAGGCTCACTGGCCTATGCAGGACCTTTCTTTCTTTACTTTTGAAAATTGGGATAATATTTTCCTTCATTCAGTCCATCATGACCTTTCTTGTTCTTTATGTTCTTTCACTGTCACAAAAGATCATTGCAGTCATCTCCCACTACCCTAAGATATAGTTCATTTGGTCCAAGTGATTTTAATTCATCAAGGGCAACCAGATACTCTCTTTACTTACCTTGGATATCAATTTTCTAATAGCCATGTTTGTTCTATACTGTCCATTCCAAAGGTAATTTACTTTATCAGAGAATAGAAAGCTTCCCCACGTATAAATTCACTTATTCCTTGACTTTCTATTATATCAGCTAAGTGGCTCATTGGATAGAGTGCTAGACTTGGAACAGGAAGACCTGGATTCAAATCTAGACTCTGACCTTCACTAGCTGTGTGACCCTGGGCATGTTATTTAATCTTTGTTTGTCTTAGTTTCCTCATTTGTAAATGGAATAATAATAGTACCTACCTACCAACGTGAGTGTGAGGATCAAATAGATAATATTTGTAAAGTGCTTTTCAAAAGTTAAATTGCTATATAAATGTTAGCTATTAAATGCCTACTATGGGCAGGGTACTGTTTATTTTTAAAAAGTTATAATCCTTTTCCTGGAGAAAATAACTTCTATCTGTGGCTATACAATGGAGGTAATTTTAAGTATAATACAAAGAGATCTAGATAAAGTGCTTTAGGAAAATCTGAGAAGAGAGAACATACTTTCAGGGAAATGGAGATCGAGGAAGGCTTCAAGGAGGTAACATCTGAGTCTCAGCTTAGAGGAGCCTTGAATGAAAGATTTTTGGGGGCATGAAGAAAGATATATATATTCTATATTCTACATGAATGTCTACATGAATACCCAGAGGAGGTAGATAGCTTGGAGATGTCAGAGAAAAGCAAACAATCCAGTTTGGCTAAAATGTGGACTGGGTAGGATGTGACATGAAATAACACTATTGTAAAGTTGGTGGGAGCTTACTTAGTCTGGCAGACTAAGGAGCTTTAGGTGATAGTGAACTATGGAAAACTTTTGAGCAGAGCAGTGACATAGCACTCTAACACCTGCATACTAGTATGATTAGGGCAGTAGGCAGTACAGTGGATAGAGTGTCGGGCCTAGAGTCAGAAAGACTCATCTTCAAGAGTTCAAATTTGGCCTCAGATTCTTACTGTATGACTCTGGGTAAATCATTTAATCCTGTCAGTTTCCTCATCTGTAAAATGAGCAAGAGAAGAAAATGGCAAATCAACCTTATGTCTTTGCCAAAAAAATCCTAAATGGGGTCATGAAGAATTGGACTTGACTGAAACAATCCAACAACAACAACTGGTACAATTCTGTATGGCTATTTGAGAGATATATAGACAAAGGGAAAAATAAGAGACTGAAAGACTACTATGTTAATAATCTAACAAGAGGTGTTGAAGTCCTAACTTAGGTCATGGTCATATCCCTGGAGTGAAGGGGAAAAGTAAAAGCAGGGACATGCTGGAGGCTTATAAGAGCCATTTGTTAAATTTCCAGTGTTAGCATTTCCATCTCAAAAACTGGCAAATGCTAAAAATCATGATTTGACTAATTATTTCATTGATTGTTTAAAATGAAAATGATGAAGGAAATGTTAATAATGCAGATTAAATTTTAAAATACGTTAAGCATGTTCTCCTCCCCTAAACTTCATGTATAACCCCCCTAAAGCTGGTTATTAAATATTGACCACCATATTTTTAGATAAAAGAGATGTTGTTGAGCTAGAATCCTTGGCAATTGAATGCATTTGGGTTTAGGGACTAAGAAGTGTCAAAGTTGATTTAGAGGTTACTAACTTGTATGACTGGGAGAATTTTGGTTTCTTTCACAGAAATAAGAAAGTCAATAATTTTTCATTTGAGAGATACTGAGTTTGAGAAGCACATTCAAGTAGAAATAACTAACAAGCAGTGTAGGGGAAAGAGAGATTTGGGAATCTTTTGTTTAGAGATGATTAGATGATTGGACCCATAAGAGCAGATGAGAGAAACAGATGGACACACACACACACATCCCCACATCCACACACACACAGATACAGAAAGATACCAAGATGGAAAAACAGAGAGAAAAAGAGAGATAGATAGAGACAGAGACAGAGAGACACAGAGAAAGAGATAAAGACATAAAGAGGAAGAAAGAAGAGGGGGAGAAAAGACAGAGAGGAGAGGAGAGAAAAGGAGAGATAGAGAAAAAGAGAAACAGACAGAAAGAAACACATGGAGAGAAATAGAGACAGAGATATATAGAAATTCAAAGAGCCTTACAAGAAAATCATACTTAGATGGCAGAAAAAAGAATATGTATCAGTGAAGGAGACTGAGAAGGAGGCAGACCGATGGAACAACCAAGTAGCAGTGTAGCAAAATGAAGGAGAAAGTGATTACCAGGTTAAATGCAGCAGAGAAATCAAGAAGGATCAGGGGTGAGTAACTGGGTGATTGCTGGTAACAATTTTTTTTCTTTTTTTTCTTTTTATGGTTTTTTATTTACAAGATATATGCATAGGTAATTTTTCAGCAATGACAGTTGCAAATCCTTTTGTTCCAACTTTTTCCCTCCTTCCCCCCACCCCTTCCCAAAATGGCAGGTTGACCAATACATGTTAAATATGTTAAAGTATAAATTAAATACAATATATGTATACCTGTCCAAACAGTTATTTTGCTGTATAAAAAGAGTCAGACTTTGAAATTGTACAATTAGCCTGTGAAGGAAATAAAAAATGCAGGTGGACAAATATAGAGGGATTGGGAATTCTATGTAATGGTTCATAGTCATCTCCCAGAGTTCTTTCTCTGGGTGTAGCTGGTTCAGTTCATTACTGCTCTTTTGGAACTGATTTGGTTCATCTCATTGCTGTAAGATAGCTAGGTCCATCAGAATTGATCATCATATAGTATTGTTGTTGAAGTATATAATGATCTCCTGGTTCTGCTCATTTCACTTAGCATCAGTTCATGTAAGTCTCTCCAAGCCTCTCTGTATTCATCCTGCTGGTCATTTCTTACAGAACAATAACATTCCATAACATTCATAAACCACATTTTACCCAACCATTCTCCAATTGACGGATATCCACTCAGTTTCCAGTTTCTGGCCACTACAAAGAGACCTGCCACAAATATTCTTGCACATGCAGGTCCCTTTCCCTTCTTTAATATCTCTTTGGGGTATAAGCCCCATAGTAATAGGATCAAAGGGTATGCACAGTTTGATAACTTTTTGAGTATAGTTCCAAATTGCTCTGGAATACTGGATGTATTCACAATTCCACCAACAATGTATCAGTGTCCCTGTTTTCCCACATCCCTTCCAACATTCCGCATTATCTTTCCCTGTCATTCTACTGGCTACAATTTCAATAAAGTGATGGTGTTGGAAACCAGACTGCAAAGGCCAGAAAAGAAAATGGGTTATGAGGAAGAAAAGGCAGTGAGCAGACAACTCTTTCCTAGAGTTTAGCAGTAAAAGAATGAAAAGTTAGCAGGGTCAAGAAAGATCTTTGAAGGATAGGGGAAGGTCTGACCATATTTTTAGGCATGAAATAGGGAAAATTAAAAGATAAGAGAAAAACAATAGGAGAAAAACAGGGACAGAAACAGAGAAAAAGAGAAAGAAAGAAGTAGAAACAAAAAGATAAGAGAAAGAAAAGTGAGAGAGAGGAGAGAGAAATAGATAGAAACAGACACACAAAGAGACAGAGAATGATCAATAGGAAAAGCCTCCAGGGATAGAAGGGGATGATATACAGATGACAAGTAAAGGAATTAACCTTGGCTAGCAAGAACAAAGACCATCTTATCTTTTAAGCTTTAAGCAAAAAGCCAGTGAATGAAGATGTAAAAGGTTTTTGACTTCTAGGGTAGAGAAGAAGAGGGAGCTTAATAAGGTTTTAGTCCAAGTAAAGTAGAAGTCAGTCTCTGTAGAGGTGGAAGGTACTGGGGCTAGAGCTGAGGCCTTGAGCTGAGGGAAGAAGGTTTGGAACAGCTGATGTGGGAGTGGGAGAAGGATTCCATCAGGGACCAATACAGGGAGGGCAATACAGCAGTTAAAGGATGTTAAGACTTTGTAATGATTGATCTAATGCATATTTGTGACTTCAGTCAGTGGTATTCAATATTAGCAGGATATGAATAGTGGAAGAAAAGGGAGCATGGATTCAGACATGCAGGACAGTAGAATTGTGACCTACTTAAGGGCTAGGGTGCAGATTATGAAGGGAAGGAGTTTGATGAACTAGGAAACTAAGAAGTTAAGTGGGCCATAAGTTTATATTTGAAGCAGCCCAGAATAAGGGCACAGGTTAGGGTCAAAAATTGCTGAAAGGAAGAGAGCGCTTTAAAGGTCAGTAAGTTGTATGATCCTGACTAAATCACTTCACCCTGTTTGCCTCAGTTTACTCATCTGTAAAATGATCTGGAGAAGGAAATGGCAAACCACTCCAGAAAACCCCAAATGGAGTCACAAAGAGTCATTCACAGTTGAAATGACTGAAAAATAACAATTGACTCAATGAAGAATAGATAGAAAGATATTAAACTATTGTTTTTTGAAGCACAAGGAAAGCTAAGGAATTTGGAACTGGGACCTAAAGAAAACGATAGGTAGAAAGGACAAAATTGTATATAATTCAATGAAAATAAGTTGGTCAATAAACATTGGTTAAATGCTTATTGTTTGCCAGGAGCTGTGATGAACGTGGGGAATACAAAGAAAGGCAAAAAGACATGCTCTCAAGGAACTCCCAGTTTAATGATGGAACCCCTCCCCTCCAAAAAAAAGGGAGATCCAATGATCTCCAAGTCTTTATTTCACCCATTATAGCTAATGTCCTGCTTTCATTCCAATTTTCCTTGTGATTCCTTTTCAGTTGGTTCAACCTTTCTCGAAAGGGAAAGGAGTGTGTGTGGGGGGTCGGGGTATGTGTGTGTCCTGTGGAGCCAGAGTAGTTGGAATGACAAATTTAAAAAGAAGCAAAGTATTTTTAAACAGGAAATGTGACTGGGAGATGGTATTAACTCCTCTCTGTCAAACATCTACCCTCTTGGGCCCAAGCTGGCAGAGAAACCCAGATGAGGAGGCCCGGCCAGGGGAAGAAAAATGGAAGGAGGTGTGAGGGAGAAGTACTTCGGGCTGTGGGGAGGAGGTGAAGTTCATTTGGCTCCTTGATCTCTAATCATTCTTGGTTACTCTCCTTCCCCTCACTCTTCTCTCCTTCTCTGTCCCTACCCCACCTCCTGAGGAATCTATACTTCTAATCAGAAATCCAAGACTACGATGAGAAACAGGCTGAATAAAACTAATGGCAGTTACACCCTGAGATTTATGGTCCCCGATCAAGGGAGGGGAGGGGAAGATCAGACCCTCCTAGAGTCTTTCCCTGAGCAGCCAAAGTTACTGCTCCTTAGAACCCAGCATCTCTCTGGACATTAGTTTCTCAAGATGTAGGATTATCTTTTATGAGTTTTTTTTCAACATCATGTACCCCCCCAAAGACTGATGAAGCTGATGAACCCATCATATTTTTTAAATATCAGTATCATGTTTTTTAAATTCATAAAATGATACATATAAAGAAAACCAATTCTCTTGAAATAAAGATATATTTTTTTCTCTGTTCAATTTCACAGACAGACTGAAATCCATTGAGAGAGAGACAGAGACAGAGACAGATGCAGGCAGAGAGATACAGAGAGAAAAAGAGACAGGGAGACAGACAATGATTATTGGGAAAAGCTTCCAAAGGAGAAAAGAGGGAATGATGTCCAGAGAAAAAGTAGAGGCGTTAACCTTGGCTAGGAAGGCAAAAACTACCTCATCTTCTAAGCTTCAGGCAAAAAGGAACTAATGAATGAAAATGTAAAGAGTTTTTGATTTCTGGGACTGAAAAGGGAGTTTAACAAGGTCTGGGTGGAAGGTATTTCAGGTTAACAACATCTATTTTAAACTCCCTCCCATTTCTAAAGACCTATTGATCTTCAGTTATCTGAAGTCCCCTCCAGGTCAAAATCAGTAATCCTGGGATCAAGGATTAGGATTGGCAAACCTGGAGTTTAACTGTGGGTTTAGGCTGGTTTAATCCCCTGAATAGGGACTAGGGAAAAATGGGAAATCTTGATGTCTTTTGTTCTTCTTGAAAGAGTCCCCCAAACTGGGTGTGTATATACGTATATGTGTATATATCTATATCTATATGTCAAGGTATTTGGAGACACCTTGTTTTTCAGAGGTGCTGCCTTGAGGTTGGTATACCAACAATCCTTTGCACTCTAGATGATCTCACTCTCTGGCAAAGTGTATTTCTTTGACCAGCACCAGGTCCTCACTGAGAGATTTATGATTTTATTAATCAATAACTTTTTAGATTTGTTGGAACTCTCCCTATTTTCCAGGGATCTGAGAGTCATCTATCACATCTCTTGATATGCTCACAATCTTTTTAAAAAATTTATTAAATTAATAAAAAAATTTTAAATTCTGAATGAATCAAACCAAGCACTATAATTCTGTTCCTGCCATGCTAATTCTGGTTCTTAATTTGGAGACCATTCCCACAGAACCCAGGAAATGCCAGCATTGTCCACGCATGAACTTGTGACGGGAACTGCTATTCAAGACCCAGGAATGACTGTGTTGTGGTCCGACCAACTTGTGGTTTTATATTTATATAGCCCTCCCTTTGCCCCAACATGTTAAGACCTCCTTCTCAAAGCAAGGGGAGGGGTTTGCTTCTGCTTGCAAGTATTTTCTTCACTCTGAAATTAATTAAACTTATGTTTGATCTCTGACTCTCCTGTCTCTAATCTGCTCTGTTTGGTTGGCCATTCACAGGTTAGAGGCCTGTTTTGATTGGGCTGACTATCTATCTATCATCTATCTATCTATCTATCTATCTATCTATCTATCTATCTATCTATCCATCCATCCATAGACAAAGAGAGAATGTTTTACTTGACTACACATATTTATTTTTTCTCCCTATATTATTTTATTTTCCAAATATGTTTAAAGGTTATTTTCAATATTCATTTTTCTAAGATTGTGTTCTAAAATTTTCTCCCTCCCTCTCTTATCTCCTCCCCATCCCAATACAGAAAACAATTTGATATAGGTTATCAAGTATCAAAGTGCAATCTTTTAAAACACATTTCTGTATTTGTTATGTTGTACAAGAAAAATCAGACCAAAAGGGGGAAAAACCACAAGAAAGAAAGAAAGAAACAAAAAATAAAAATACTATGTTGCAATCAACATTCAGTCTCCATAGTTCTCTCCCTGGCTGAGATTGGTATTTTCCATTTCAAATCCATTAGAATTTCCTTAAATTAACACATTGTTAAGAAGATCCAAGTCCATCATAGCTGACTTTATCACATAATCTTATTGTTAATGTATATGTTTTTCTGTCTCTGCTGACTTCACTGAGCATCAGTACATGTAAGTCTTTTCAGGTTTTTCTGAAATCAGCCTGCTCATTATTTCTTATAGAAAATAATATTCCATTATATTCATAAACATAACTTAAATAGCCATTCCCCAACTGATGGCCATCCATTCAGTTTCCAGTTCTTTGCTACCACAAAAAAAGCTGTTACAAGCATTTTTTGCACATGTGGGTCCTTTTCCCTTTTTTATGATCTCTTTGAGATACAGACCCAGTTGGGACACTGCTGGATCAAAGAATATGTCAGTTTTATAGCTCTTTGATTATCGTTCCAAATTTATGCATATTTATTTCAAAGGCTTTCTTTTTCAGTAGGGGAGGGAAGGGAAGCAGAAGGGAGAAAAGGTAGATTTTTGTTAATCGGAAAAAAAAAATTAAAAGAAGAAGAGCCTCCATTCCCTATACCCTCCAGACCAGGCCAGATCATAACCTTCCAGTTGGCAGAGACCAAGGTAAATTAGAACCATTAGGTGAAAAAAAAAATAAAAATGCTTCCCCCCTCTCCCCCGCCCCCTCCCCGTCAGACTCTGGGCTTCCTTTCTATTCAGGCTTCTTCGTCTCGACTGTCCCCTAATAGCTGGCTCTCTGTGTGTCACTAAAACAAAAATAGATGTATCTGCCTTGTAAGGCTGTGGGGGTCAGAGGATTTACAGGCTCAGAGACTCTGGGACTCTGGGACTTCAACAAGTTTCCTTGGAGGCTGCATGCTCTTCCTGGCAGCCTCCCAGAAGGCCCCAGTGGATTATAAAGGCTGAAAAATTCAGAGTTAGAAGGAATTTTGCAGATTACCTAATCCAGTCTCCTGGTGTTTAAAATTAAGAAACTGAGGTCTGAAGCGGGGTGGGGGTGGGGGGGCTAATGATTGAGTCAAGATAGGAAATTGTCTCAACAGCCACCCTTGGGCCTCTCATCGAGTACCTCTCTTGGTCCCTTATTTTAGGCAAGCCCCAACCATTTTCCTGACAGCTGTTTGTCTTAATCTACGCAACCTTCCCTTTGCCCTGCCCCTACCCCCAGGTCCTGAACCATGATGAAATCAATTACACCTGAAAAGATTCTGTCAATCCACATTCCTGTGGCCCAGCTCCGCCTCCCTGTAACTTTGCAGACTAAAGAGAAAAAAAAAAGACTTTTATCACTGCTGTTTAATTTTGTCTCTCCTTAAATTAGAATGGAAGCTCTTTCAAGACAGGGACTGGCTTAGTATTTAACACAGTGCTTGTCATAGTTGTTCAATCGTCATGTCTAATGCTCCATAACTCCATCTGGGATTTTCTTGGCAAAGAACTGGAGTTGCCATTTCTTTCTCCAGCTCATTTTATAGATGAAACTGAGATGAACAGGGTTAAGGGAATTGTTCAGTGAACTTCCCCTTGGCTAACAGTAAGTTCTTAATACAGAGGCAGCTGATGGCTCAGTGGATAGAGCACTGAGCCTGATGTCAGGACAAGCTGAGTTTAAATCCAGCCTCAGTTTCCTGTCTGTCCCTGCTACACTGTCCGGGTTTCACAGGTATACAGTAATGAAGTAGATGGTCCAATACGTCTTCTCTCTCACACTTCCCTTTGGAGCCACCCAAACACTGATATAGCTCTGACAATGCATTCATCGACTTTCTCTCTCTCTCTGTCTCTCTCTGTCTGTCTGTCTCTCTCTCTCTCCTCTCTCTCTGTCTCTCTATCTGTCTGTCTCTCCCCCTCTCTCTCTGTCTCTCTATCTCTCTGTCTCTCTTTCTCTCTCTCTCTCTGTCTGTCTCTGTCTTTCTATCTCTCTCTGTCTCTATCTCTCTGTCTCTGTGTGTGTGTGTGTCTCTCTCTGTCTCTTGCTCTGTCTCTCTGTCTCTCTTTCTCTGTGTCTCTGTCTCTCTCTGTCTCTCTGTTTCTCTATCTCTGTTTCTGCCTCTCTCTCTCTCTCTCTGTCTGTCTCTCTCTCTGTATATATATATATATACACAACTAACACAATTATCCTAACACAAACTTATCCACAGCATTCACAATTTCCCCCCTTGCTGTGACCAATAGATGGTGTGCAACGCTGACTGGTGGAGAACATCTATTTTCTTGGGTGCTAAACATCAGGCCAAAATTAACACAAGTGACAAAGAGTCAATCCATACTCTGTTGCATCTCATCCTTAGAGCTTGCGTTGAGTTGAACTATCATCTGCAAACAAAAATTCAGCCATCAACTAACCGTCCTTCCATTTTTAGTCTTGGCTTGGAGCCTTTTCAGGTTAAATAGATGACCAGCTATGTGGTAGTTAACTTTGATGTTGTATTCATCCTCACTGAAAGCACTTAATAACATGGCTAAAAACTTGCTGAAAAGCATAGGAGCAAGTACATAGCTCTTCTTCATTCTATTGGTGACTGGGAAAGTGCAAGAGTATCATTCATTATCTAGAACTCATGCAAGCATGATGTCACAGAACTGTTGTACAAAACTAATGAACTTCCACAGGCAACCAAATTTGCCATGATCTTCCACAAGCCCTCATGAATGATAGTAGCAAAGGCTATTAGATTGATTCAGCAGCATGCAAGGAAACAATCACTTCCTCTTTGATTCTAGAGATCACTTGGCAAGATAAGGTTACCAGATGTTGAGATCCATTCTTTTTTTTTTTTTCTTCTTTTTTAATTATAGCTTTCATTTCCAAAACATATACATGGATAATTTTTGACATCTATCCCTACAAAATCCTCCCTTCCCCTCCTCCCCCAGTTGGCAAGTGATCCAATATATGTTAAATATGTGCAATTCTTCCATATGTATTTCCACAAATATGCTGCACAAGAAAAATTAGGTTAAAAAAATGAGAAAAAAATGCAAGCAAACAACAACAAAAAGAGTGAAAATTCCATGTTGTGATCCACATTCAGGTCTTACAGTCCTCTCTCTGTAGATGGCTCTCTTCATCACAAGACCATTGGAACTGTTCTGAATCATCTCATTGTTGAGAAGTCGCATCCATCAGAATTGGTCGTGGTATAATCTTGCTGTTCCCATATATAATGATCTCCTGGTTCTGCTCATTTCATTTAGCATCAGTTCATCTTAGTCTGGTGAGGTTCATTCTCAAGCTGAGCTGTCAAGCATTCAAATTCTACTGCAGATAGCACAACTCTGAGCTAGCCACTTTTTTGAATGCCAAACATATGTTTGCCTAAAAGATGATTTTATAGAGAATCCACACAAGGGAAACACTCATATGGAGATCAGAAGAAGTGATACAAGAACATGCTCAAGGTCTCTCTGAAGATCAATTATGAGACATGGGAGATACTGGCACAGGACCACCCAGAATGTCATGCCCACAATCAAAAAGGGTGCTCTATAGGTGAAGCAAAATTGCAGTTGCTCAAAAGAAATGTGAGTTGCATAAAGTCTATGTAAACATTTGGAGTGGAAATATCTTAAATTTAAGCAACTCATGTTTCTTTGGAACTACTGGAGGGTTAATAGCTATCTAAATAGATTAGATTTCAGTTATTTTAATGGCATGTCATTTTAAAAATCCTTTTTATTCTTCTAGTTTTGGATTAGTTTTATTCTTTGTTAGTGATCTGACTAAATAAAACTGATTTAAGAATGACTGTCCTATTAATAACAAGTTGTTTCCTGCCTGTAAAAACATAACACCATTTTTTATTGTGCTATTTGGTGCTTATTATGTTCAATGCTTTCCAAATCTTTTTTTTTCTCTAACGAAACTATTTTGATATATAGATGTGGAATCCTCTCTGGGTTACTCCTTAACTTTTCTCTTTCTTCCTTACATAGGCATAAAATTTCAATATATTCTACAAGCCTTTGATCTTGAATTTCTTGCTTTATTTTGAACTTTATTTTCCAACATATTTAAAAATCTTTTTGATAGTATTTTATTTTTCCAAATAAATGTAGCATTTTTCAACATTAGTTTTTGTAAGACTTTGTATTTCAATTTTTTCACCTCCTTCCCTTACTTCCCCCTTCCCCAAGATAGCAAGCAATCTGATATAAGGTAAATATGTACAATTCTTTTAAACTTATTTCCATATTCATCATGTTGTGCAAGAAAAATTAGATCAAAAGGGAAAGAACCACGAGAAAGAAAACAAACAAAAAGTGGAAAAAATTGCTTCGATCCATATTCAATGTCCATAGTTCTCTCTCTGTGAATGATGTATTCCATCTCAAGTCTAATGGAATTGCTTTGAATCACTGCATAGTTCCAACATAATTTTTAAAGAAGTTATTCTTCCAAAATTCTTAGTTTTAGATAGATGTCACTATCCAAGAGTGGGATAAGGATATCCTGTGATTTCTTTTGTGTAGGAAATTTCCAGGTGGAAAAACTCCTTTTATTTGGCACTTTCTCTGTAACTTAAAAGATTGCTTAGGAACTGAAAGATTAAGAAACTTCTAAAGCCATACAGCTGATATAGATCAGGAGAATTTAAACCCAGATATTTACAATCCAAAGCCAGCTAAACACTATACCATTCTTCCTGTCATCTGTGTGAAAGCATCCTGGGCTCATAATGAGCAAACCATCATAATGCCATACCTCCTGCTTTCAGGCCAGCCTCATTCTCCTCTCCCGAGTCCCTGAGCTTTGATTGGAGGATTTTTTGTTTTATTTTGGCCAGAAATAGGCAACCAGCTTACTTCTTTGCCTCACATAGCCTATCTCCCTTTCTGGTTCCTTCTTGTGTTATCTTCAATGACTAGAGTGTAAGCTTTTTGAAGGCAGGCACTATTTCACATGCTTATATTTGTATCTCCAGCACTTAACACAATACCCAGACCATAGAAAGCACTTAATAAAAGCTTTTCATTTCCTTAATTATTTATTTATTCACTTCTCAGACATCAAGGAATTAAAAGCATCTTTTACCGATCAAAGTATAAGTTAATTTAATTGGCAATGTCTTATTGAGCATTTTATGAAATCTTTTTACTTCATCCTTTTTAACAGATGTTGACACATAAGCTACAATTATTTTCATGGCAATAAGATATTGGCACAGGACAACAATTATTCTAAAAATCTAAGATTGTATGATTTTAATATGCTACTAGCAATTAATTGCTACTAGCAATTAATACTCTTATATTAGAATCAGAAGAGTTGGAAGGCATTGAATGTCCCCTTGTTTCCCTAAGGGGCTTCTCTGTTCTGGCCCTAGAATGAAGTCCAGACCAAGTTCAATCTCTGGGGACCCTGACCTCTTAGAAGAGCTACTTTCTAACTATCCTCCTTTTTGGTTTGGGATGTCCTTCTTTCCTAATGTCTGGCTCAAGACTGAAGTTTGTTTATCTAAGCTCAGTTTAAAACAAACAAGTTAAAATCGGCAAGGGACCCAGGTACAAGCTTGTCAACTTAGTCCCCTTATTGCTGCCATTCAGAAGTAGTCAGAATCAGGAAAAAGAAAGATATAGGCCTATTTCTCTTACCTTCTCAGAGATAGTAAGTCTGTTTCTGATACTATTTGGAGTTGAAGGAACACAGAAATCAGAGGGTTATAATGTCATTCCTTTTTTTAAAGGTCCACTGAATCATCAGTTAGTTCTTCTATCTCAGTGGCTCATAAGGAAGTGTTTCATCATTTAAAAGATACAAAAGTGATAAGTCAGTATGTGAGCAATAGGAAGCAGGAAATTCTTATGTTTTAATATTTTTATTTTCCTCAGTTACATGGAAAACAATTTTTAATGTTTGTTTTTAAAACTTTGAGCTCTAGATTCTCTCTTCCTCCTCACACTTCCCCCCATTGAGAAAACATAGATGAAGCTACACAAAAATTTCCAAAAGTCTTGTGAAAGAAAACATAAATTCCCTCCTCCCAAAAAACCCATAAGGAAAAAAAAAGGTGTTTTTTTTTTTAAAGTATGCTTCAGTTTGTATTCAGACACAGTTCTTTCTGTGAGTATGGATGACATTCTTCATTTTAAATCCTTCAGAGTAGTCTTGGATCAATCTACTGGTGAAAATAGCAAAGTCCTTCACAGCAGATTATCCCACAACATGTATTATTTTGTACACAGTATATTTCACTTTGCTTGAATTCATGGAGGACTTTCCAGGTTTTTTCTGAGAGCATCCTGCTCATCATTTCTTATACAACAATATATTCCATCACAATCATATTTGGCATTGTATTCATCCACTCCCCAATTGATGGGCATCCTCAATCTTCAATTCTTTGTCCTGAGAAGAGAGCAGCTATAAATATCTGTAAAATGTTTCTATGAATATTTATGATGCATATATATTTATTTATAAAATAATTATAGGTCCTTTCTCTTTTAAAAAAATGTCTTTGGGGATTCATGCCTAGTAGTGGTATTGTTAGGTCTGCATTATTTTATAATCTTTTAGGCATAGTTCATATCTTTTGATCATTTACTGACTGGAGAATGGCTCTCATTTTTTACAAATTTGACTCAGTTTTTCATGTATGAAAGAAATAACGCCTTCATCACAGAAACCCAGGAAGTAGGGAATTCTTATCCTTAATATTCTAAGTCCTTTCAGAGGCCATGAACATGTGATTCATCAGAAGCAAGGTCAGTTTTGTATATGTGGTCCTCCAATCCCTTATATGAGTATTTTAGGATTTAAGAACAAGGGTTTCTGGAAAATGAATGGATGCCCATCAATTGGAGAATGGCTGGGTAAATTGTGGTATATGAATGTTATGGAATATTATTGTTCTGTAAGAAATGACCAGCAGGATGAATACAGAGAGGATTGGCAAGACTTACATGAACTGATGCTGAGTGAAATGAGCAGAACCAGGAGATCATTATATACTTTGACAACGATACTGTATGAGGATGTATTCTGATGGAAGTGGATCTCTTTGACAAAGTGACCTGAGTTTCAATTGATAAATGATGGACAGAAGCAGCTACACCCAAAGAAAGAACACTGGGAAACGAATGTGAACTATCTGCATTTTTGTTTTTCTTCCCGGGTTGTTTTTACCTTCTGAATCCAATTCTCCCTGTGCAACAAGAGAACTGTTTGGTTCTGCAAACATGTATTGTATCTAGGATATACTGCAACATATCTAACATATATAGGACTGCTTGCCATCTAGGGGAGGGGGTGGAGGGAGGGAGGGGAAAAATCAGAACAGAAGCGAGAGCAAGGTATAATGTAAAAAAATTACCCTGGCATGGATTCTGTCAATATAAAGTTATTATTAAATAAAATTAAATTAAAAAAAAAAGAACAAGGGTTTCCTGTGACCCAAACCCCTCTGAAGGAAGTCCCCTGTCCTCTGCTCTTTGGTATGGGCCAGTAGTAAAAGCACTACTCCAGAATTAAGAGTATAAATTGTAATCCTGCCTCTGACACTTACCACCTATGTAAAGTTGGGCAATTTACCTCCCCAAGCCTCAGTTTCCTTATCGTAAAATAGATACTTTAGATTAGATATACTCCAAGTTCCTTCCATTTCTAGATTTTTGATCTTTTATTAAGGAAAAGGCTGTCCTATTGAAGAGGGTCTTCAGGTTAACTTCAATAAACATGCACATGGACCTGTACCCATAATAAGTTCCTTTTCTTCCCCTCTCTAAATTTTTCCCCATATTTCAGAGAATAACTTCAGTTCTATTTCTCACCTATCTATCTCTCACTTCCCAATCTATAATACTCTCACCCCTCTGAAATCCTCCATCTCTATTTGTTCTACCCATTGAGTACAGAGCATTTCCATCTCCTGCATTTTCACATTAACATATACTTTCTCCCAAGCCTAGAAAGCATTCCCTTCCTGTCTCTGTTCTCTCATTCTCTCTCTCTCTCTCTCTCTCTCTCTCTCTCTCTCTCTCTCTCTCTCTCTCTCTCTCTCCTCTATCTCTGTCTCTCTGACTCTCTCTTTCTCCCCTTTTCCCCACAAATCACGTTTTACTTACCTTTCTGTGTAACTATGACCTCTGGATTTATATTGACTCAGTTCCATAAACCTTATCTCATTTTGTTCTCTCATGGTTTCTTTTGGGTAATATCTAAGTATAATTCATATCTGAATCTCCATAAATATAGTTAGAAGGACCCAGTATTAAGCTCCTAATATTGCATGCCAGATAGACTTTTTGCCCATAGAAAAATGCAAAAAGTGCAAAACCACAAAAGTCCAACTATAAATGTTTAATATCTAGTTCTGGGGTAATAAAGAAGAGGAAATGTATCTGACACATTTTAAAGCTTAATTTGCATCATTTTTTCTTTAATACTTTCTTAAATCTAGACAATCAACAAAATAATAAACCAAATCCTGATTTGTAGATCCAATTTATGAGATAAAATGCTCACATAAAAAAAAAAATCTGACTTCACAACAGCTCTGCACTGTAGCCACAAATAAACAGTACAACTCTCAGCCAATCTCATCATCTCGGCTTTACCTCAATGTGTGTATGCCCAGATCTTAAGATTCTGGGACACAGATGACAAACCTATTCTATTTGGAGCTGAAATTGAGAATAAAGAGTAAAAAGGGGGAGTTAAAGAGATAGATTTAACTCCAACGTAAGGAAAATATGATATTTAGAGTTGTTAAAGAGTGAGCTAGCTCCTTGTCATTGGATGTCTTCACTTAGAAGCTAGATGGCTACTCTTAAGGGATGCTATGGAATTATTCTTTTTATGGAATGGGCTGGTCTCAGATACTTTCTAAATGCTTTGCAGCTTGGAGATAGAAATTTCTGTGATTCTGTCACCTTGCTCTTACTCTTTTTCCTTAGCAGCTTGATAAGGGAAGAGGGAAGTCTTCATATTAGCTCATCACCATCTATTTATCTCCCACAATGAGAGGCAAAGCTTTGATTCCCAGCTGTCTCCTTCCCTCCCCCTTCTCCACTCTCTGGCCCCAGGAGATTTGGCACCAGATTTCGGGAAAGTGTCCCAGGTCTGGCCAACAGAAGCAATCATTTCTTTTATTTTTTTTTAATAACTTTTTATTGATAGAACCCATGCCAGGGTAATTTTTTACAGCATTATTCCTTGCACTCACTTCTGTTCAGATTTTTCCCTCCCTTCCTCCATCCCCTCCCCCAGATGGCAAGCAGTCCTTTACATGCTGAATAGGTTACAGTATATCCTGGATACAATATATGTGTGCAGAACCGAACAATTTTCTTGTTGCACAGGGAGAATTGGATTCAGAAGGTATAAATAACCCGGGAAGAAAAACAAAAATGCAAGCAGTTTATATTCATTTCCCAGTGTCCTTTCTTTGGGTGTAGCTACTTCTGTCCATCTTTGATCAATTGAAACTGAATTAGCTCTCTATATCGAAGAGATCCACTTCCATGAGAATACATTCTCAAACAGTATCGTTGTTGAGGTATATAATGATTTTCTGGTTCTGCTCATTTCACTCAGCATCAGTTCATATAAGTCTCTCCAGTCCTCTCTGTATTCATCCCGCTGGTCATTCCTTACAGAACAATAATATTCCATAACGTTCATATACCACAATTTACTCAACCATTCTCCAATTGATGGGCATCCTTTCATTTTCCAGTTTCTAGCCACTACAAACAGGGCTGCCACAAACATTTTGGCACATACAGGTCCCTTTCCCTTCTTTAGTATTTCTTTGGGGTATAAGCCCAGTAGAAACACTGCTGAATCAAAGGGTATCACAGTTTGATAACTTTTTGAGCATAGTTCCAAAGTGAGAAGCAATCATTTCTTAAAACTTTATTCTTCCCATCTATGCCCTAAGCAACTCAGCTCCAGTGTTTCCTCATCTGGAGACAAAGGGGACAAGTTCAGCCAGGAATTGTCTTTCAAAGAAAAGTGTTTCCTGTTCTCAACATAATGATTCCTAGCCCTTAATATTCCACATAGCCTTCTCCCATTCATTTTCTCCTTTGATCTTCACAACACCTGTTAGGTAGTCAGAAAGCAAAATTATTATTCTGCTTTATTATTATTATATAATTATAATTATTATTTCTGTTTAATAGTCTTGGTAACCCAGAGAACAGAATTATTATTCTGCTTTATTATTATTATTATAATATTATTATTCCTATTTAATAGTCTTGGTAACCCAGAGGGACTAAATGTTTTGTCTAAGGACACAGTGCGGACAAGTAATAGATTCAGGGTGAGAAAGAATCCAGGTTTCCCAGGTCTAATGGAGCTCATAATTTCCTGTCCACTACTATTTGCCAGGTATTGTACACTAAGCATTGGAAATAGAAAAAAGTAGCAAAAGATTGTTCCCATCTTCACAGATGCTATAATTTAATGGGTGAAACAACTTGCAATATGTACAAGCATGCAAATATATAGGATGAATTGGAAATAAGTAACAGAAGAACGACACTTGAATTAATGGAAAAGACTTTCTGCAGATGATAAGATTTTAATGAGGACTTAAAAGGAAGCCAGGGAAATCAGTAGTTGGAAAGGAAGAGAAAACCAGAAAGAAATTGTCTTACTTCTGGAATAGCCAAGAGGCCGGTGTCATAGGATCAAAGAGAATGTGTTGGCGAGTAAGGACTAAGAAAACTGGAAAGGTAGAAGGGGGAGAGGCTATGAAGGGCTTTGAATGCCAAAGTATTATGTATTTGAACCTTGAGGAACTAGGAAGCCTCTGGAATTTCCTGAGGTGAGAAGATGTAGGGAAAAGGACATGATCAGACCTGCCTTGCAGGTTCTCCAGAAATTTGCCATCATTCAAGATCAGATCAACTGGAATTGGGTATCCTTTGCCCCAGAAGTACCACCCTCTCTAGTTAAAGAGGCTGGAGGATAGATAGTGGAGAGCTCCTCCCAGATTCCCCATTTAAGGAGACAACTAGGGCAATCATTGCATCATTTCCCATTGGCCATACTCCTCTGACTTCATGACTTCCCTATCTCTCACCCCCAGTCTTTTAGATTCAGTTTATGTGTAGTCTTAGCTCAGTGTATTGGGAGGTTCTTGAAGACAGAGACTGTTTTGCCTTTTTGGGGGAAGTATCCTCATAGCAGATTATGTGGTACATAACTATTGACTCCATTTCCAACTCTTGAGATAGCTGGGCTACTAATCAGATACACAGACAATGTCATCAGTGAGAGGACCTCAGAGACTATTTATTCCAAACGGTCCTCCCTTTCTCTAAATGAAGAAACTGAAACTAAGAGAAACAATGGATTTTGCCCAAGATCACACAAGAGTTAGGAAACCCGGAGTAAAAGGAAGATTTCCAAACTCCCAATCTAGTATTTCTCCTCACCTTCCTATTTAGCTTTAGCAATCAAGTCAGTTTCCTCTGATTCTAAAAGGCTATGATTATAAGATTCCATAATTTTAAGTTTCAGAATCTTAAACTACAGGATTTTGATATAAGAGAAATGTCCAAGTAAGACTTCCAAAAATTTTGAAGATTTCAAGCAACTCAAAACCTGAGACATCTAAGACAAAAGAAAATCTATACTTAGAAAGGGTAAAAGGCTTAAGTATTTTAATTGCTTGGGGCAGTTAAGTGGCAGGAGATAGAGTGCCAGGCTTGAAGTCAGAAAGGCTCATCTTGCTGAGTTCAAATCTGATCTCAGATACTAGCTGTGTGACCCTGGGCAAATTACTTAATCCTGTTTGCCTCAGCTTCCTCGTGTGGAAAATGAGCTAGAGAAGGGAATGGCAAACCACTCCAGTATCTTCTCAACCAAACTCCAAATAGGGTAACAAAGACTCAGACATGACTCAACAATAATAGCAAGACCAAAACCCTGAATAACTTGTCCTCCTAATCTCCCTTATGCAGGATAGGAGAACATTACTAACCATTTTATTTAAAAAACCTATTCTGAATTTATCTCCAAAAAAAAGAATTTCTAAATGCATACCAGAATGCAACAGAGTGTTAAGTATTTTATGTTATTGATTTTAGGTAGGTAATAGGTAGATTTGAGAAAGGGAAAATATTTTAGGCATGGGAGACGATCAGAGAAAATGTCCAGAGCTTTGAGATAAAGGGTCTTGTTTATGGCACAGCAAAGAAACCAATGTTACTTGTTCAAAATATTCTTATTATGGTACGAGGTGTAAGAAGATTGGAAAAGGAGGGGCCCAAGTCAAAGAAGGCTTTGGATTCTAAATAGAGGATTTTGAATTTGATTCTGGAAGTGATAGGAAGCTACTCTAATTCTCGTGTGTCCTTCATTCTTGAAGAAGGAAGTCTGTGGAGAATCAGTTTTATTCTTCATTCTTTAAGAAGATCAATTCATTGAGTGGGAAGATGACATACCTGGCCCTCCATTTTAAGAAAATCCTTTTAGTGGCTGAGTGGAGAATGAATTAGAGATGGAGAGGCTTGAGGTCAGTAGACCCATTAGCAGGTTACTGGAATAATACAAGTAATGAGGTTCTATACTAGTGTGGTGGCAATATCAGCCAAGAAAAGGGGACTTTTGGAGAGATGTTGCAAACATGAAATCAATAGGACTTAGTGACAGCTTCATTATTGGGGTGGGAACTTGAGAGACTAGGAGGATAATATTGCCCTCCATAATAATAGGAAAGGTTGGAGATGGCTGGGAGGAGGACTTGGGGGGAAGATAATGAATTCAATTTTGGAAATGTTTAGTTTAAGATGTCTACTGGACATCTAGTTCAAGCTATCTGAAAGACAGTTGGACATGTGAGATTTAAAGTTAATAGAGAGGTTGGAGCAGGATAGGTAAATTTGAGAATCATCAGCATAGAGATGGAAATTAAATCCACAGGAGATGATAAGATCATCAAGTGAAGTAATACAGAAGGAGAAGAGTTCAGTGGAACACATATGTTAAAAGGATATGATCTGGACTAGGATCCAGCAAAGGAGACTAAGGTAGAACAATCAGATAGGAAGGAGAACCAAGAGAGTGATTTGACAAAAATGTAGAGAGAAGAAAGCATCAAGGAGGAGAGGGAGATAACTGCATCAAAGGCTGGAGAGAAATGAAGAGTGATCCATTGAATCTGGCAACTAAGAGATCCTGGTAACTTTGGAGAGAGCAGGTTTGGTGGAAATTTCAATTGGAAACAGAATGTAAGGGGTTAAGAAGAGAGTGAGAGAAGAGAAAATGGAATCTGTCTATAAAGAACAGAAAAGACATAGGACAATAATTAACAGGTATGGAAGGATCAATGGAGGGTTTTTTTTTCATAACAGAAGAGATATGGGCATGTTTGTAGATAGTAGGGAATGAGCCAGTATAGAGGGAGAGATTGAAATTAGTGATACATACATAACATGTCAAATTGTCTACCGTCTTAGAGAGGGGAAAAGGAATTGGAGGGAGAGAAAAAATTCGGAATGCAAAAATTAAATTGTACATAGCAAGATTATATGATTATTGGACTTGGCTCTTTTCAACAATGAGGTGATTCAAGGAATTCCAATAGACTTGTGACAGGAAGAACTATCCACATCTAGAGAGAAAACTACTGAGAGTGAATGTGGATCAAAGCATAGTATTTCACCTTTTGTTGTTATTGTTTGCTTGCTTGCTGTTTTCTTTCTTGTGTTTTTTCCCCTTTTGATCTGATTTTTCTTGTGCAACATGACAAATTTATTTAGAAGATTTGTGCATATTTAACCTATATTGGATTACTTGCTGTCTAAGAGAGGGAGGAGAGGGGAGAAAGGGAGAAACATTTGGAACACAAAGTTTTATAGGGATGAATGTTAAAACTATCTCTGCATGTAGTTTGAAAAATAAAAAAGCTTTTATAAAAATTGAATGTTAAATATTGTCTTTACATGTGATTGGGAAAAATATTTAAAAAGCTACAATACATATTTAATACAGTACACATCTTAAGCTTTAAAAAGTGATAGATTGGAGATGACAGAGGGAACAATCTGTTGGAGGGAATGGGATAGAATGGGATTTCTTGTGTAGCTAGAGGGGTTAGCATTGGTAAGCAACAAGGCCATTTTATCATGTGAGATGGGAGTGAAGGAGGACATAGTGACAAAAGCATCTGAGTGATAGGAGATGAAGAAGAAGAGAAGAGAGGGAACTCGTTGTGAGTTGCTTCAATATTTTCTGTATATTATGAACTGAGAAGGTGAAAGGTGAGAGACACAGGAGATTTGAGTGAGGATTAAAAAAATGTTTATGGATATGTTGATTATTTCATTAATCAGAAATTTTAAGTCTTTCAAAATAGTTTTTATTTATAATGTCATTCTCCTTGTATATTTTTCCCCCAGTTCTACTCACTTGACTTTAAATTAGTTCATACTACTGAGTATTCTAGGAAATTATTTCCTTTGTTACTTTGGTTACTGTAATAATATTTATATATCTGTTTGTATTCATTCCATTTATTCAAGCCATTTCCAATAAATAAGTACTCCCTAACATTTTAGTTCTTCCCTTCCTCCTCCTATTCCCGATTTCTTGAATCTGATAACTTTCTAGATAAGACCCTCCTTTGTCTTCTTCAGATACATGAAGTTCAACTGATGATGGATTGCTTTCTCCAATTCTTCCTTCTATGTTAGGCTCATATCTGATGCGTCAGATTTTAGAATGGCCCAAATGGGGATGTAATTGGAAGTATAATTATGAAATGATTAATTATATCCCTAGATAAAAAGCAAAAAGTCTCCAACAATGGCATGGGAGATTGAAATCCCAGTCCTGATAAGAAAGATCACTTTCTCTTATATGGCTTATAGGGCTGTCTTATATCCTTATGTGGGATACCAGATGACATAAAGTCAGGGTCAACAAGAGAGAGATAAGATTTGACCCATCAAATGCAATTTTTGATAGAATAAAAGAATGAAAAAATTAGAAACAGATGCTAATTGCACCCAGTTGAAGGCAAGGGTCAGGCGTAATGTCTGCCTGTTACTTATTTCTGTTTTTCTTTGAGGGCTCCAGCTACCAGAATGAGTTTCTGCAATTTAAAACAAAATGAGACAAAATGAAGACACATTCATAAACAGAATGCAGTCATATTCATCTCTGTTTGTTCATTTAGAGATTACTTCTTATGAATTTCCACAGAGATTTGGGTTTGAGAAAGAAAACTGTTGATGTTGCTCTTAATAGTCTGCTGGTTATGATATTGCTCTATTTGTCTATGGGGAACAACCCAAAGCTTGCCCCTACTCCATTGGCACTCTCTCTCTCACATTCACATTTCCTCTCTGTCCTTTCCCTCAAGAAATCCTCAAGTCTCCCTCTTATTAAGAAAAACTCCTACTGGCCATTTCTTCTTTTTTTTTTTTTTTCTTTTAAAATTATTTTTATTTTTATTTTTTTAAATAACTTTTTATGGACAGAACCCATGCCAGGGTAATTTTTTACACATTATCCCTTGCACTCACTTTTGTTCCGATTTTTCCCCTCCCTCCCTTCACCCCCTCCCCCAGATGGCAAGCAGTCCTATACATGTTAAATAGGTTACAGTATATCCTAGATACAATATACGTGTGCAGAACCAAACAATTCTCTTGTTGCACAGGGAGAATTGGATTCAGAAGGTAAAAATAACCTGGGAAGAAAAACAAAAATGCAAACAGTTTACATTCATTTCCCAGTGTTCTTTCTTTGGGTGTATCTGCTTCATCCATCATTGATCCGTTGAAACTGAATTACTCTCTTTATCGAAGAGATCCACTTCCATCAGAATACATCCTCATACAGTATCGTTGTTGAAGTATATAATGATCTCCTGGTTCTGCTCATTTCACTCAGCATCAGTTCATGTAAGTCTCTCCAGGCCTTTCTGAAATCATCCTGTTGGTCATTTCTTACTGAACAATAATATTCCATAACATTCATATACCACAATTTACCCAACCAATCTCCAATTGATGGGCATCCATTCATTTTCCACTACCGGCCATTTCTGATATTAGCTCCCTCTCCTCCCAAGACATGCAAAGATATATTTGCAACCAGCTTGAGTCTTGCTGGAGGGCTGTTACATCAGAAGTGGCAAGTTCTATATCTTTCTTCCTTCTTTCTATATTAATACATTCCTCCTTTTACCTTTCTTTCTCATTTCTCTCTTCAAGCCCTGGAAATAGAGCTAATCCACTCTCAGATCCTCTTCCCCATCCCCAACTTTTTTTTTTTTTAACTCAAACAGTATCTTTTGAAGATTCTGAAGGAAGAAATATTTGTTTCTTTCCTTCCTATTAACAACGAACTAGGGTTCATATAACTTCCTACAATTTCTCAAATAAATATACCTTTCTAGGTTTCTCTTGACTTCTTTCTAAATTCCTACTCAACTTTAGACTTTTTATTAGAAATTCTTGAAAATTATCTATTCATTAAAGGTTTCTTTCCCCATTTAGGATTACACTTAGTATTATAGGGTAATATTTAGTTGTGAGTCTAAATCTTTTGTCTTTTGGAATGCCATATTATAAAATCTCTCATTTTTAGTAGATGATGTCAATCCTGACTATTTTTTCTTGGTACTTGAACTGCTTCTTTCTGGTATTTGTGATTTTTTTTTCTTTGATTTGGGAGCTCTAGAATTTGTCTATGATGCCACTGGGACTTTTCCTTTTCAGCTTTCTTTTAGGAGGTAATTGATGGATGGGATGATCAATTGCACCTGGTCTCATTCTGTGCCATCTGTGTTATCTGGCACTGACTTCTAATTTCCAAATTTATCCCCAAGCCCAATCTTCAGGACACAATGCTACGCACCTTGGAACTCTTGGATATCCCTGTCTGAGTTGTGTTCATAATGGTTATTGTCATGCGTGTTATTTCTGCTGCTTTCCAGGCCTTCCAAGCTTCTTTTTCTCAGTTTATAATGACCCTGAAGTTTTCTCAGGGGACCCCTCTGCTGTTCTTGCCTCTGGGACTATTTGGACTTATTTGTCTATATTGGCACTGGCTTTGTTGGGACATCTCAGTTCCTGTTGTGGGATTCTGCCTGACTTTTTTATCTACAGTTCTAAAGTGGAAGAAATCACTTAGAGTATTAGCATGGATTTCTTAAGTATTATTTTGTAATTTTAGATTTTTGTTAGAGTAGATATGATAGGGGATCTGGACAGGCAGCTATCTTAGCTGTATACTCTCATCAGTTTTCCACACGACAGTATAATATACTATTATACTGCTATTATTATGTCTCATTTCCCCTCTATAATTAATTTTTCTAGGCTAAACATTCCCATTTCTTTTAGCCATTTCTCATTTAGGATATTCTCCAGGTCTCTTTTCATCCTAATTGTTCTTTTCTGGACACATTCTAGCTTATCTATGTTTTTCTTAAAATATGATGCCCCAAATTTAAAATGTTATAACTTAATCAGGGACAAGTAGAACATAGTTCAAATTTCAACCACCAGGATTTATTCTCTCTTGAATTCACAGTCACTTCCTTTCTTTGCTGCCAGATCTGACTCTTGCTCTTTGAAACTGCCTCTTGCCTAGAATTCTGACCTTCTTTGTGCCTATTTCTGCAGAAAGAGTAAGGATCTTTGCTTCTTGCTGGGTTGCTTTGGCTGCCTCAAACTCTGTAGAACTTTCTCTTGCTGGATGTGGTATTTCACCTGAGCAAGTCCATGAATTGTCATGGCATTAGCAGAATAAACTTCTGCAATTCAAAACAAAATGAGGAAGAGGAGGGCTAGAAGGAAACCTTTCTACAAAGCTGCTTCTTATGTCTATTGCCTTGAACTCTTTAAATGTCTTTAGGGCTGGAAGGCTTGACTATTGAGAGATCTCAGTTAGTCTTCAGCTAAACAATTCCAAGGTTATTTTTCAATTCATCAGAGACATTATTTCACACTTTGGAAAGAAACAACTTGTTCTTAATGAATCTGTGAAGTTCACAACTTTGAAGGAAGCTAATTCTTCATTCCTTTGCCATCTGCCTATTACTTTTTTATTCTATTGACTGACTAAATACTCCTCTCCCCATGTAATACACACAAAAATTGTATTTATTATCAAATATGGTATATATGTCCAGATCTGGCCCTCTCTCACTGTTTAGAATGCAATGTCCTCCTTATGGGCAAAGGATATATCAGTTTGGTTGATCTAAAAATCCCTCTATAAAGTTGAATTATTTATCTTCTGTCTTTCATGCCTATTTTCAGCATGTATTAAATGTCTGCTATGTGCTCAGCTATGAATTATAAAGATGTGCTATGGCCTTTGCTCTCAAACAGTTATACCCTACCAAGATAAATAAGCTAAATGCATGAATATCTTTAATACAAAACACAAAGAAAGAACAGAAACAAATATTATGGCATATCAGAAGTAAAATAGAACTTCTAGTTTCTTGATTGTTTTAAAACAAGGTCTCTAATTAAAGAATGAAGGAAGGAAGGAAATGAGCATTTTCAAAGTGTTTTATGCATACACTTTATGAATATATCTCATTTGATTCTCACATTTTATAAGTGAGGAAACTGAGGCAGATAGAGGTTAAATGACTCCCCAGGATCATATAGCTATTACATATCTAAGCCCATATTTGAACTCAAGTCTTCCTGACTTCAGACCCATTTCTCTAACCCACTATACTACTTGCCTCAAAGGACATAATGAGGGAATTAAATAAGAAAAAAAAAAGAATGTGTATGGAATACATATTAAATTAAATAAGAAAAAAAGAATGTGTATGGAATAGTTCTCTTCTGGGGGTTTAAGAGAAGAAGAAGAAGAAGGGTAGGTAAAAGGAATACAGTGTAGAAAGGAGGAAGAAAGGGATGGCACTTGCTGTTTTTCATGACTGGGATACATAAGAAGAGAAAATATACAAACATTGAAAAAGAATCAATATTAGATGAACTTTACTCTTAGGTGAAAAAAATAAAGGTGTGTTGACAAAATCATGCATACACATATACATAGTTTGGTGTAAAAATACATCAAATGCAATAGAGAAATAAGCAACCTGAATCAACATTATAATTTATGATTTGAAAAAAAATAAAACAAATTCAGTTGAGAAAGGAAGAGTTTTATACAACTCAAGAGAATCAAAATAATATCACTATGTTGGAGTCA
This sequence comes from Antechinus flavipes, assembly GCF_016432865.1. NCBI lineage: Eukaryota > Metazoa > Chordata > Mammalia > Dasyuromorphia > Dasyuridae > Antechinus > Antechinus flavipes. The sequence goes on from NC_067398.1 coordinate 641,067,673, forward strand.
AAGTACTACAATGTGTCTGACTGTATCTGATCAGACCAATACAAAGTCAGAAGGCTCTGCCACAGATCGGCACAAATAGTCAATATGAACATTTGGGATGAATATGTCTCTAAATGTGCACATCTCATGTTCCTTTTCAGAGATTGCAAACAGGGACACCTACTCATAGGGAGAGTCAGTGACACTGGGACCCTACAATGTTATGGCTGAGGAACTTAATACCCTAAGAATGGGATGGGGTAGGTGGGGGAAAGCCAGAGCAAGGACAGGTCTAGGAGGAACTCATTTGGGGTATGGCTACTAGAAGGTGGGAAGCATCTGTTAGTTTTCTATTTTAATTAATTATTCTTTCTATCTAGCTTTTAAATTCAATTGTTCCTATGTGGCTATGAAGGAGTCAAAATGCCAAAATGTAAATGAAATAAGTGAACATATTATATAATCTTTTAAATATTATTATTAAAAACTTTTAAGTCCCTAAATATTGGTGTCCTGAGGTGAAGTTCCATGTCCCAAATTAGTTATGTTTCTGGATGGAATTATTTTGACATTTTTTAAAGGCTTATTTATCTACATGTGTGTAGTTTTTACTGTTAGGCTTTTAGGACTGGGCTGGGATATAGGAAACTGATACTTAGTTTTCTCTTTATTGCATTCAAGTAAGCTTTGCCTCCAGAAATATTTTTTTTTTGCACTGCGTAGTTTTCTATTTTTTCAATTACATGTAAAGATAGTTTTCAACATTCATTTTTGTAAGATTTTGAGTTCCAAATTTTTCTTTCTCTCCTCTTCCTTAAGATAGCAAGCAGCCCAATAAAAGCTAGGGATGCACAATCCCATTAAACATGTTTCCATATTAGTCATGTTGTAAAAAAAAAAAAAGGAATCAGAACAAAGGGGAAAAACCTTGAGAACAAAAAACAAATTTTAAAAAATGAAAATAGTATGCTTCAATCTTCGTTCAGTCTCCATAGTTCTTTCTGTGAATATGAATGGCAATTTTCCATCACAAATCTATTGGGATTGTCTTGGATCACCGGATTGCTGAGAAGAGCTATCATACTTGATCATCACACAATTTTGCTGTTACTGTGCACAAGGTTCTCCTAGTTCTGCTTACTTCACTCAGCATCAATTCATGGAAGATAGACAACCTTTTAAAAAATGGATCTATTCCATAAAGGGAACGTTTTTTTTCCCTGAGTCTGAATTTTCCATGAACTTTCACTATAAAGCATAAGGCATGGACTTCTAGGGGAAAAGTGGCCTCAAGGTATTTAAAGCAACAACAAAACTCCACTTATTCAGCAAGACTTTTTTTTAAGAATCACATATTTATAGAAATAATAATAGCTGACCTTTATATAGCATTTTATGGTTTACAAAGTGCCTTTTAAAATATAAAGTCCACTGGCTGGTATTTAAAGCACACACTGCAGTCTCACTGCAACCATCTGCCTTTCCAGGATTATTGTACATCATTTCTTTTCATATATTTTGGTTTTACCTAGGTGATACTACTCTGGATTTATATTTTATATGGTTTGTATTTGGAGAAATAGGTGGCTCAGTGGATAGACTACCCAGCCTGAGCTCAAATCCAGCTCAGACACTCAATAGCTGTGTGACGTTGGGCAAATCACTTAATTCTACCTACCTTAGTTTCCACATTTATAAAATGAGCTGCAGAAGGAAATGGCAAAGCATGTCAGTATCTCTGCAGAAAATCCCACAAAGAGTCTTGAAAAATTGGAACAACCAAACAATAGTGTGTCAGGCTTGGTGCTAAGTGCTGCAGATACAAAAAAAGGCAAGAAATCCCTGCCCTCAAGGAGCTTACAATCTAAAACCAGGTTATCACTTTGTGATAAGGCAATATGCAAAGTATAAAACATTATTGTGAAGTAAGGGTTATATTTGGCACTTGTAGGCAGAGGGAAAGAAAATGCCAAGGTTTGAAGCAACCAATACTGAGAAATCATTCAGCTTCTATTTAGCAAAATGCACTGTCCTCCATCCCCATTCTCCAATATTCATTCCATAACAGAACATGTTTCTCTTTGGTTGCTTCAACCCTGTTTCCTTAGCAGGTCGTAAAAACTGAAGGCTTTTAGACATAAACAGGTTTAATTTGGGCTAAAGTGAAACAGAGATGTAGAAATACTGGGCAGTTAGCCTAGTGTACTGGATGGGGTAACTAGGAGTCAGGAGAGATCTGGGTCTGAAAGTTGCTTCTGGCGCTTTCTGACATTGTAGATAGAGTCTAGCCACTTCAACTATGTTGAACCTCAGTTTCCTCATCTATGAAATGGGGACAAATCTTATTTCAGATTTCTAGAGAATCAAATGAGATTATTTTTGTAAAGTGCTTTTGCTTAAAGCACTGTAGGAATATCAGTTATTTTTATCTTTTTGAGAGAAAAAAGGACAGTAAGGACATAAATTTTATCTATACTTATCTTTGCTTATTTTCAGGAGAAAGTAAGCTCCTTGAGGGATAGGAATTTTTCAGTTTTGTCTTTATATCCCTGGGGCTTCTCTCATGATGTGTGCATAACGGGTACTTAATTAGTATTTATAGATTAGATCTAAGTTGTTTGAGGTGTGTTACTTCCAGAAATATTGACAGTTACCTTCATTGACCCCCTCCAGAGACAATGGCTTATTGCCATGCACATAGTAGGCACTTCATAATTATTTATTGCTCTCCGTCTAAATTGTCTGCAAATTGTTACCTTCAATTACTCCCTCTGGAGATATGGTGTCAAAGATAATTTGAAACACATTTAAGACCAGAAAAGGGCATAGATTTATCCTGTGGACTTAGAGCAAAGCTTCTTAAATTGTAGGTCTGGGTCATGTAATTGAATGTGGAGGTTGTGAAAAATTTGGCAGCAGTAAAAGATGTCAGATATTCTGCCAAGATTTAATTCTTTATGAAAAAATAAACAACTACATCCATCTCATATGTGTGCAAGTTTGCTTTCGTCTTTAATTAATGATAGAAACACCAAAGAATTGTTTTAAAATTAATTTGTTGATTTTTCTTGAGTAGAATGATAAATTTGGAAATATATTTAGAAGTATTGCACATATTTAACCTATATTGGATTTCTTGCTGTCTAAGGGAGGAGAAGGAGGGAGGAAGGGAGAAAAATTTGGAATGCAGGGTTTTGCAAGGAGAATGTTGAAAATTATTTTTGCATGTATTTTGAAAAATAAAAAGCTATTATAAAGTAAATTTCTTTTTGATTTATTATCAATAAATGTTCGATTTGTATACTTATTTTATAAACCTATATATCCAGGGTTGAGTAAAAACTTTCCTGGTGAAAAGTGGTCGTGAGTGGGAAAAGTTTAAGAAGCCTTGCTGTAGAGTAAGGAGAGGCTTAACTAAGGTAAAGTGACAGGGGTTTTTATGAGAATGTTGAAATTTACAGGGCAATGACAACAGCTTAAAAGAATTGAAGTGAGCACTGAGTTAGCCAGAATAACTAATTAAAATAGGAAGGTACCAGATAACCCAAAAGTGTTTTCTATCTTTCCTCTCTCCAAAAACCCCTCATGGCAACATCTTAGAGGAATGTCTCCTTGCCTCCCGGGAAACTTTTATAGGCATTTTTATTTGTTTTATTTTTTGAGGTTATTTGCCTCAGGCACAACAGTTGCTAGTTAGAGCTCTAAGACTTCAAAATCAAACATGAGTGCTGCCCCCATGATATGGAAAGACGTCTGCCAGTGTATTTGGATCTTTCTTTTCTTAAAAAATGTGAACATTGCAGCAGGTGGAGGAGTGAAGAGGGTAAGATTTGCTTTGGTGGAAAGATCCTTGATCCAGATGGAATCATCGACCCAACAAAATATCTCCAAAAAAAAAGACCCCATAGAAAAAGCTTTGGATTTGTTTCTAAGAGAGATGAGATTTTGGATACTTTGAGAATGACTAGTTCCAAAATGAGTTAGAAATAGGCATACATTTAAAAAAATTAATAATAGTTTTTTATTTTTCAAAATACATGCAAAGATAGTTTTAAATATTCACCCTTGCAAATCCTTGTGTTCTAAATTTTTCTTTCTCTTTCCTTACCTCCTCCCTCTCCTAGACAGCAAATAATCCAATATAGGTTAAACACATGCAATTCTTCTAACTATATTTCCACATTTATTGATGCATATTTCTTTTTCTTTTTATTATTATTATTATTAATAGCTTTTTATTTACAAGTTATATGCATGGATAATTTTACAGCATTGACAATTGCCAAACCTTTTGTTCTAATTTTTCCCCTCCTTCTCCCCACCCCCTCCCTTAGATAGCAGGTTGACCAATACATGTTAAATATATTAAAGTATAAATTAAATACAAAATAAGTATACATGTCCAAATAGTTATTTTGCTGTACAAAAAGAATCGGACTCTGAAATAGTGTACAATTAGCCTGTGAAGGAAATAAAAAATGCAGGCGGACAAAAATATAGGGACTGGGAATTCTATGTAATGGTTCTTAGATATCTCCCAGAGTTCTTTCCTTGGGTGTAGTTGGTTCAGTTCATTACTGCTCCATTGGAACTGATTTGGTTCATCTCATTGCTGAAGATGTCCAGGTCTATCAGAACTGATCTTGATGCATAATTCTTGGAGAGATTCAGGAGCATCTCTAAAACAGTTGCCTGATCACAAAAATTATCTCAGGTCATGTAATTGATATTGTGGCAAAACCAGCTTGCAAAGTGAGATCTTCTGATTCCAAATCTAATTCAATACAATTTGACAAGCATTTATTAAACACTTGCCATAAGCAAGATGCTGTATCGATTATGGATATGGAGAATGCAGATTAAAAAAACAAAACAAAACAAAACAATGCTTTCCTCAAAAAAAATTTATATTCTACTATAAGCGACATAATACATACAGATAATGTAATTCAAGTTCTATTGGAGCAAAAGAGACACATAAGCAATGTTACTCTAGGAAAATTTGAAAGGAAGTGGATTGGAGGAAAAGGAACAAGTATTTATTAAGTACCTACCAAGCACTGTGTTAAATAAGCATTTTTTAACAGATAAGATCCCATTGGTCCTCACATCAACGATAACAACAATCCTGGGAGTTGGAATACTATTATTATTATCATTCTCATTTTCCCAGTTGAGGAAACTGAGACAGGCAGTCCTAGATCACCAAATATCTGAAAATTTATTTGAATTCAGGTCTTCCTGACTCCTGGCCCAGCACTATCTAGTGTGACTATTAGGTGAAAGAGATTTTTTTAGTTGAGAGGAATTAAAAAAAAGTTTCATGGGAGGCAATACCTAAGCTGGACTTTAATTTCAAGGGACTGTGTGGAGCATCACTTGTCAGCCTGGAGACATAAGACAGCAGAACGAGCCTAGCGTGGCCGGAATCATGTGTTCTTTCTAGTTTACCATAGTTTCAGGTGATGGAATAGCTAAGCTAGAGATCTTTAGAGCTTCAGAGGCTGCAAATCTATTGCCTTTTCTACTTTCTTTTAAAAAAATTTTATTTATTTATTTGTTTAAAACAAATACAAAAGAAAAAAATAGAAAGGAAAAAACAGAAAAAAGCATTAGCATGTGCACAGCAGAACACGAGAAGACTAAAAATATGGGACAATAAATTTCCACTTTAAGAAAACCTATATAGCAAATACTATACATTATATTCAGAGCTGTCCATCTTTTTTTTTTGCTTCCTTATAGTTTTCCTTTTGTTCCCTGCTATGAATTTTTACTTTATTTTTCCCCCCTTTCTTCCCCCTCATCTCCTCCAAGAAGACCACAATTAAGACTATGTGTATGTATATATGTGTATACAAATACATATATATATATATATACATACATACATATATAAATATATCCATAGATATGTATAATAATATACATATATACATCTATGTAAGGTTAAACTACACTTGTTTGTACTATTTCTTTGAAGCTAGATAATATCAACCTTTCTAAGTCCAAGTATTTCCATATTTTTCGAAATCCACCAACTCATCATTTTTTATGCTACAGCAATATTTTAACCTCATTCTAACTAGTTAGTTATTTTAAAGAGTTTTAAACAATATTAATATGGCTGATATATAGTATCTTTAACTTTGTCTGATATCAATGATTACTATCTCAACTTTTTTCCCCTAGTAAATTCTAATCCTGATCATTGTTACTATGTTTGTATGTATCTTTTATTTCCTATCCTTGCTGACTTCTCTGTTTTACTTCTATCTACTCTCTTGCTTTGCTAACACTTACTCTAACCCAAGGTATACTTTATGCTCTCCTCTACTCTATCCTTCCCTCTTTCTCTCATTCCTGTTAATGTTATATCCTTCTATACCCCCATCCTATTCCTTCACTTTCTTATTTCTTTATAAGTTTAGAAGATTTTTTACCCATATATATGTATATTAATATGTATATTATTGTATATGTATTATTGTATAATATGTATATATTGAGTCCCTTGAAATTTGTCTTTAATGTTTACCTTATATTTCTCTTAGATCTTATATGTCAAATTTTCTATTAAGTTCAGGTCTTTTTGCAACAAAATCCTGAAAGTCGGTCAATTCATTGAATATCCACCTTTTTTTTTTCATTCAGCATTATACTTAATTTTACTGGGTATGTTTTCAACTGCAACCCTAATTCTTTTGTTCTTCCATATATAGGTTCCAAATCCTAATATTTTGTGTATTTACACTTATGGTTCTGCCATATTTGTTTTTTTTTTTTTTTCTATTTCTACTTCCCCCTCTGGTTCTAACATTTCAGGACAATTTTCTTTGTTTCTTGTATTCTTGCATCAAGATTCTTTTTTTTTTTTAGCATAGCTTTTAATTAGTCCAATTATTCTCATGTATTCTCTTCTTGAACTCCTCAGATTTGTTTTTCTTGTCTCACTTTTTCTTCTATTTTAAAACTCTTTTTATTCTGTTTTATTATTTCTTGGATTCTTATAACTTCACTGGCTTCCTTTTGCTCAGTTCTAGTTTTCAGAGTCATTTTCTTCCTTAAGATTATGGATCTTCTTTTCTAGTTGGTTGACTTTCTTTTCATAAATTTTTTTTAATTGTTTTTATTTTTAAAAAGTTTTTCTTCAGTCTTTCTCATTTGATTTTTAATGTCTTTTTTTGAGTTCTTCTATAAATTCTTTTTAGTTAACTGACCCTTTGACACTATAAAGTTTTTTCTCAATTTCTCTCATTTGATTTCTAGAGTTTTTTTGAGGTTTTCTATAAATTCTTTCTGGGTAACTGCCCTTTGACATCATTCTTTGGGATAGGAAAGGCTTTTTTTAAACTTCAGTTTCCTCCTCTGAAGATGAACCCCAGTCTTCTTTATTCTCATATTAACTTCCTCTGATTAGAATTGTTCTTCTTTGCCTGCTCCTTTTTTTAAAATAGTGAGTGTAATCACTTCTAGTCCTGGGACATAGAGGATGGTTCTTCTGGCCTCAGGTCCTCCTTCAGTTCTTCCCTGTGGCCTAAAACTGAAATCAAGAATTCCACCCAGAGCCAGAAGTATCTTGGCCCCACTGCTTCTGAATTCTCCATTCATGTGCTAGTTCCTTCTCCCCCAGGGCACTGTCTTGCCAGCACATTTCCTCAGTCTTCCTTGACTTAGACACCTGATTCCCCACACTGTCTGGGAGGTGAAAATTCCTGTGTCTGGGGCTCAGGCTATCTCCCAACCAGCTAGCCTTAAGGCTCTCCACTTGTGTTTCAGTGCAACTAGCCTGGAGGTGTTTCTATTTCACTCTGGGCCCAATCTGGAATCTTTTTTCAGAGCTTCTCAGATTGTCCCAGAAGGACCACTGTTGTGAACCAACTCTTATTTTTTATTGCTCTAAGGCACAAATTTATGTTATTTGTGGGGAAAATCTGGAGAGCTTGGAATTTTTGGATCTATTCCCCATCTTCTCAGAATCCTCTCCCTGTTGAGAGTGTATTTTCTTTGGAAACTTTGGTAGCTCCTCCATTCTCTACAGATTTGGACCACGCATTGTCGGAACATCTATTTAGAGAATCTACTTGAAGAGATGCTTCTGACCAGAAGTTGGGGTGAGTGATGTTTACGCCCAGGATGAGTCTCTCTGGGTATCACAAGGAACCTCAGCTTCCCATAGAGTGATGTTTAGGCCCAGGATGAATCTCTCTGGGTATCACAGGGAACCTCATTTTCCTGACTGGGAACTCCAAGACCTGACTGCTAAAGTCGGTGAGAGGAGAAAGGTTCTTTGCTCACCCATGGCCAAGCCAGATGTTTCATATTAAAAGGGTTCTCAACTAATTTCTATTCATTCTCTCATCATGAGACAAACAAGCAGGCAGAAAAGACCCCAATCATTTATGAAATTCTTACTGTGCCAGATGCTCTTGTGCTAAGCAATGGGGATACCTATGTAGACAAAAAAGAAAGATTGTTCCTGAGCTCAAAGAAATTTGTGTTCTAATGAAGGAAGACAACACATAATACTGGGTTATGGGGAAAAGGGAACTTCTCCACTGGGAGTGTGGTAGAGAAGTTGAGAGAGTCAGAAACACACACAGAAAGGGATACTTGTGCTGGGACCTATTTTCAACTTGGAGGCCTGGAGAAAGGAGCAAGGTAATGGGAGAAGGGGGCCAGCCTGGTACAGGGATGTTTCAGAGCAAGAAGTGCTGCTATGATTCAGAAACAGGCTAGACTGGGTTCTAAAGCTTGAGAAAAACTCCAGTGAGGGGCTGAAACAGAGAAGGATGGCACAACTACCACAAAAGGGCTTGGAGAATTGTAAGAAACTTTACAACACAGAACCTAAAAATTCAAAGCTAAAAGAGACCTTAGATTATAGAAATCAGAACTACATGAGACCTTAAAACAGATCACATAGACAGTAGAACTGAAAAGAGTTTTAAACCCAGAGCAGGAATGAAACATAAGAGTATAGATTTGTATTGGGATAGACCTTGTTATATAAGACACAGAATATAGAACATCTGAGTCAAAAGTGCCACCAAAGTTTGCCTAACAGAGATGTCAAACTCCCTAATGGGATTGCTTTCTAATCAGATTAAAATGTAATAGGAAAATACTTAACAAAATTTAAAAAAATACAATACAATACGATAATGTTATTTTGTGGTTTTCTAATTCAGTATTCCACCAGCAGGGATTCTCTTCTTTGCTTTTGTGGCTTTGGACTCTGGGCCAATTTATTTAGAATTAAAGAATTTGAGAGTTGGGAGGGACCTCAGCACCATCTAGTTCAACCCAATCTTGAAAGGAAATTCCCTTTATAGCATGCCTGGAAAAGTGGATGCTCAGCTTCTGCTTGAAGACCTCCAAAGAACAGAAAATGCACCAGTTCCTGAGGCAGCTCATTCCACTTTTGGATAGTTCTAATTGTTAGAAAATTTTTCCTCACCTCAAGACTAAAACTGGACTATTTTCAACTTTTACCTTGTTCCTGGAACTGCCCTCAGGGCCAAACAGAGGAAGTCTGAGAATCTCTTCTCCCAGGGCTTTGTTGTTTAGTCTTTGAAGTCCCATTTGGGACTTTGTTTTTCAGAAATACTGGAACATTTGCCATTTCCTTTTCCAGTTCATTTTACAGATAAGGAAACTGAGGCAAACAGGGTTAAGTGACTTGGCCAGGATCACACAACAAGTGATTGAAGCTGGATTTGAACTCGGGTTCCCCTGAGTCTAGATCTGGACTGGTACCCCTAGCTGCCCCTTACTCCATATAAAAGTCCTTGAAGATAGCTATCATATCTCCACTGAGCCTACTCTTCTCCAAGTTAACCATGTCCACTTCCTTCAACAGATCTTGTGATTTAGCCTCATAACCTTTTGCTGGACTGAAGTCCCTCCCCTGGAAACGCTCTGTGCTTCTTAAACTGGGGTTCCCAGAACTGAACACAGTGCTCCCTATGAAATCATATGAAGGCAGAGTACAGTTCCCTCATTTTGAAAATAGGGAAAGTGAGTCCTAGAGAAGAAAAATGAACTTCTTATGATGACATGTTAAAAGTTGGGGAAAGAACCCAAGGCTATGGGTGGTTTGGTAACCAGCTTCCCTGTCTTCCACCAAGTCTTACCTGAAACTTCACTTTCTGCAGATGCTCTTTCCCAGTCTCTCCCCACCAGCAGTTACCTCCCCACTGCTAGTGCCTTCTCTCTGACATTTCCAAATAACTATGCACATACATGATGTATACAGGTAAATGGCTTCCCATTTACCTGTATACATCATGTATGTGCATAGTTATTTGGATGTTACCTGTATAGGTAAATGGAAAACCATTTACCTATATACATCATGTATGTGCATAGTTATTTGGATATTACCTACCTCATTAGAATATAAACTTCTTCAGAACGAGGACTGTTTTTGCCTTTCTTTACATCCTCAGCACTTTGCACAATGCCTGGCACATAGTAGGCACTTAATACTTCATATTAAAAAAGGGTTTCAGTACATAGAGTGCCAGCACTAGAGTCCAGAAGATCTGAGTTCAATCTGACCTTCTTTACTTCTCATTAGCTATTTGACCACAGTCAAATCCCTTAACTTCTATTTACTTCAGTTTCCTCATCTATAAAATGGGAACAATAAGAGCACCTATATCTTGGGTGGTTGTAAGAATTTTTTGTTGTTTTTCAGTCATTTCAATTGTGTCTGACTTTGTATCCTCTTTGGGTTTTTCTTGGCAAAGATCCTGGAGTGATTTGCCATTTTCTTCTCTGGCTCATTGTACAGATGAAGGAACTGAGGCAAATAGATGATGTGACTTACCCAGGATCACACACCTTATTAGTGTCTGAGCCAGTTTGAATTCAGGAAGATGAGCCTTCGTGATTTCAAATCCACTACTTCATCCGCTTTGCCACCTAGAATGATATGATATTTGTAAAGTGTTCAGCACCCAGTAGGTGCTTTATAAATGTTAACATTTATTATTAATCCTAAGTGGGAAAATCTCAATCTATTACTAATGATTTCCATTTTCGGTCCTTCTGTCCTTTTTTTTCCTGGTTTAGGTTATTTATAAAACATTTTAAAATTAATTGAATGGCTCCATAGCTTGTGACATATCTCTCCAGGCTCATCTCACCTCCTCTGGGCTGGAGTGAATACAGAACAGAAGAGGTGGAGTTGACAAGTTGCCCTAACCTTTCCTACTTCCTGCTTACACCCCTTGTCAGGCAGACAGAGACCAGGACCTAGAAGGTGTTTACAATGGGGTGTCCGGTGGAGGGGTAGGAACCATAATCATATGCCGTAGATGAATAATGGAAGAGTAAAGCATATTAGTAGGTGGGAGAGAAGGACATGTTGACTGAATGACAGGTCTGATGGAAGGCAGAGGCAGGACAATATGGCAGAAGGGCTCTTCCCTGGGAGACAGGAATTCTGGTCTCTGGGATGATCTTGGATAATCCATCACTTCTCTCTGGACCTCAGTTTCCTTTTATACCAAATGAGAAAGTTGGACCAAATGACCTCCAAGGTCCTTCCACCTTGAACTCTTGGAATCTTAAGTATCCTTCTTCATATGCTTTGGTGCTCTGTTGGCTACCTGTTCTACAAAGAAAAGTCCTTGTTAGTTTTCCTGGAGGGGCTGTCTCCTACCTGATTTGTCGGCTAAGATCGAATTTTTCCAGGCCCACCCCTCAGTATGGACAGTGTTTTTGAAGATCTGGGTCCTCATCTGCTTTGGCTTTCTTCCCTACCTTTGCTTAGACAGAGGGCCAGCGAGAAGACTGGCCACATGAAGAAGTTGGATTTTCCACTCCCCTGTCCTTACATCTCATAGGACTCTGTCCTGCCTTTCCCTTCTCCTACACAAACCTGCTTCCAGAAAAGACTCTGCTCTTAATTACCTGCTATGTTTTATCATTTACTTCTCTCCACCATTTCTAGAATCATGGATTTAAAACTATGAGATCTTCATATCTAGAGCATCTTAAATTGAAGTCCCCAAAGGACTTTGTGTAAATTTCAAGGGGTGTGAGGAGTTGGATGAGAAAAAATGATGTCTTTATTTTCACTAACCTTTGTTTTCCTTTGCAATCTGATTTATTCCATATTATGCACTAAAAATATTTTCTAGAATCATGGTTTTAAAACTATAAGAAATCTTCATATCTAGAGCTTCTTAACTTGAGGTCCCCCAAGGACTTTGTAAAATTTCAAGGAGTTTCTTAAGCTTCTTAACTTGGGGAATGAGGTTCCCCTAAGGAATCTGAATAGATTTCAAGGGATGTGTGGATCTGAATGAGAAAAAATAATGCCTTTATTTTCACTAACTTTTGGCTTCCTTTGCAATCTGATTTATTCCATATTCTACACTTAAAATATTCTGAGAAAAGATCCACAGACTTGAAGGCATCCAAACACAAAAAAGGTTAAGAACTGCTTATCTAACCCAACCTCCTCATTTGACAGATAAGGAAATTGAGGTTCTAAGAGGTTGAGACTATTGGGAAGGCATGGCAGGTACACATTTAATTAATATAAAGTAATTTGAGGAAACTGAGAAAAGGCATCCAAACAGAGTCTACAGGAAACTACCCCCCCCAAAAAAAACCCCACAACACAAAACTTCCTGTTGACTGACCAGAAGAAGTAGATCATTTGTGACATTAACAGTGACTGAATGTCCATGTGTCTGGGACATCTGAGGTCCTTGGAGAAGATCACTCTGCCCCTCCACACAACCTAACCCGACAGCACTGAAGACTTACCTCCATATCTCTTTCAAGCACAAAGGCAGCTAAGGAGTACAGTGGTTAAAGTCCTGGGTCTAGACTCAGGAAACTGAGTTCAAAACCAGTCTCAGATATTTAATCAGGTGAGTGACCCTGAGCAAGTCACTCTGTGTGTCTCAGTTTCCTCAATTGTAAAATGGGAATAATCACAGCCTACTTTATAGGATTGTTGGATCAAATGAGATATTTATAGTGTTTAGCTCAGTGCCTAATACATTGTAAACACTCTGCTTTTTCCTCTTACTTTCCCTTCCCTTCTAAGCCTTCTCTACTCCATACTACTACACCTGTATTGTCTTTTTCTACCCCCATTTTATTAATTGTCTTCCCCCACAATAATGTAAGCTCCTTGAGCTGGAGGCTGTCTAACTTGCTTTCATTACCAGTGTCTGGCACGTGGAAAGCATTTAATAAATGCTGCTTAATGCCATGATTGATTTGAGCTCTTTAAATATACCCACACATTTTGGGAATCTTGTTAACCTGCATATCAAAATCCGAACCTTTAAGTTGTGTATCACTACATTCTAAAGCGCATGAGGCAAGAATTCATCAGTCTTTTTTGGTCCAACAATACCCTGGATCCAGCCCCGTTACTTAGCCTGGGCACCCTCACTATTACAGGAAAGGAAAACTTGGTTTCTTTGGTGTGACTTCTTTTAAATACTTGGTAGCTTTTTGGATAGGTGTGTCCTTGACAGCTTGGAAATTTTCACAAATGCTCTCTGGAATGATTTTGGCGGGATGGGTTCTCTATATCAAGAGAGACTTCAACATTTTAAATGATCACCCAGAATGGCTCAAGGTAGAGGGAAACTGCATGAATTTATTTTAAAAAAATTTTTGGGGGGGATAACTTCCTTTCAATATAAGTGGTTTCCTTTGTAATTCTGTGTATTTTCTTTATGCATTAAAAAAATTAAGCTGAGAAGGAATCCATTCATCAAACTGCCATAACACACACAAAAATGGTTCAGAAACTCTAGTATGATCTCTGAGGTCCTTTCCTGTTCTGAGATTCTATGGCACCCATTTCAGGTCCCACAGGATAAGGGATAACATAATGAAATTGATGTTCTTCCAGGGCTCATAGACTGAATCTGAAGAGGGATGTGGGTCAGCCAAACTTAACCTCAGAACCTTTGAATTTGAGACCTTGCAGGATACTAAGCCCAACCCTCCACCCTTTGTTGGAATTTTTTTTCATAATATTATCCAGCCAACCTCACCTTGGATGCTTTCAACAACAGAGCACTCGTTATATTTAAAATCATTCTGGTCCAAAGGATCAAAGTTATAATTGTTAAAAAAAAACACACACACACACACATACACATTCTGAACAATCATTTATCTCTGAAGATGTTGTTGCTGTTGTTGTTTGACCTTCATTCTCAAAAAGGACCAGTTCAGCAGGAGATGATGCTGTGACATGCAAATAATTTGGATTTAAGTGAGGGAGGGCTGTGCAAGGTCACCTGCCTCACTTTCCCCTCCGGAGCCATAGGGTCCAGTGGCCGGATAGAAATCAGGATGACTGGCTATATTCCTGGATGAAACGGGAGACCTGGGCCTTTTTAAGCTAAAGTCTTCAAAACATCTCCATTTGACTGAGGCAACATCCATTCAGTGACTAAGAACAGGTAAGAAATGGCTTCTTTTACCTAGTTTAAAAAAAAAATCAACCTGGAAGGGGAAGACCCTCAGGATTTCTAGCCAAAACAGAAACAATCATTGTTTACATTTACTCTGAGCCAGTCAGGGCCAAACAATGACCAAGGGAAGATTATTCACTCTCTGAAAAGTAAAAGCCTTTTTAAAAAAATTTAAATAAAATTTCAACCAAAATGAGAATTCTCAGCTGGGAGAATTGTGCTGCTGCCCTCTGGTGGTTAGCTTCTGAAACCACATGAAGCTCTCCATTTAGTTGATTTTTTCCTGAGGACCTACTATGGGAAAGCTTTGGATTATGGGTTAGGAGAGAAAGATGGATAAAATGCAGATAGATCCACAAGAACCCCACAATTTAGAAGAGAAGACAAAATTGTTGTGTAGTGGGAGGAATCCTAAGCTTAGAATTAGGGGAGACACAGTTCTGTCCTAGGTCAGTCTGCCTATAATTGTTTATTAAGTATCAACTATCTGCCAGGCTCCACATTAAACATTGAGAATATAAAAAAAGGCAAAAGACAGCCCCTGCCCACAGGGAGCTTACAATCTAATGGGATAAACAGCAATCAAACAAATATGTACAAACTATATACAGGATAAGTAGGAAACAATTTATAGAGGGAAAGCACTAGAATTGAGGGATTGGAAAAAGCTCCTTGTGGACGATTGCTATTTTAGTTGGGACCTGAAAGAAGCTGGGGAAGGCAGTAGATAGAGAAAAGGAGGGAGGCCCCGAGAGGAGGTCCATCATTTAATGGCTGTGTGATCTGAGCAAGTTTATTTAACACCTCTGAATCATAGTTCCCATATCTACAAAATGGAGGTGATGATACTTACAAAAAATAGTCTTGCAGGCTTATGAAGAAAGTACTTCTTAACCTGAAAAAGTTGTGTCTAAAATGCTAGCTATTATTGTTCATAGGATCATGAGTCTAAAAGTAGGAAGCTCGGAGGCCACCAAATCCAATCCTCTCATTTTACAGATGTGGAACTGGGACCACAAAGGTTAATTGGCTTGTCCAAGTTCTCAATAGAAAGTCAGGAAGACCCCATTTCTTGGCAGAGATAACTAGAGTGGTTTGCCATTTCCTTTTCCATCTCATTTTACAGATGAGGAAACTGAGGCAAATGGAGTTGTTACTTGCCCAGAGTCATACAGTTAGTATCTCAGGCCAGATTGAAATTCAGGAAGTCTTCCAAACTTCAGTCTCAGCTCTCTATCCACTGCTTCATGTTTCCAAATGAGATGTCAAAGACCCAGAGAACTGAAATGATTTGTTAGGACATGGTAGTAGAGACATGGTAGAGACATGATTCAAACCAGCTCAAGTGATTCCAAAATTAGCCCTCTTGTTGTTAATCTTAGTAGCCCTACTTCTACAAGACAAGGAAATATGTGACAAGGTCCATAGGAAAAGAGCTTCAGAGGAGAGAGAGAGGTGACTTTCAGTTTGTAGGATGGAAGGTGCATCAAGGAGGTTTTCCTAAAAAGGTATCAAGGTGACATGTGTTACCTATGACAAGTGTCATATTGGTCTTGAAGAATGAGCAGAATTTCAATAAGTGAAGATGTAATATGGGGAGCTTTCTAGGAGGGAACAATGTGAACAAAATATATGGAATTGGAAGACCATATTCAAAAGTCATCTACTTTCATGGTAGCATGGGTTCTCAAAGAAATATAAAATGAAGTAAAGCTAGGATGAAATCTTGGAAGGCATTGAATTCTAGGCTGAGGAATTTCATCTGGACATAGGCAATGGGGAGCCAAGGAAGGCCTATGAGTTAAAATGTGATTCACACAAAGTGTCAGAAACATAGTTTGTGTAGGAGGGATTGAAGAGGGAAGAATAAGGGAGAGTTTAGCTAAAAGCCTGCTGTAATTGTATAGGTAGACTCTTTTTTTAAAAAAAATATTTTATTTTATTTTATAATAACTTTATATTGACAGAATCCATGTAAGGGTAATTTTTTTTACAACATTATCCCTTGCACTCGCTTCTGTTCCGATTTTTCCCCTCCCTCCCTCCACCCCCTCCCCTAGATGGCAAGCAGTCTTATATATGTTAGATATGTTGCAGTATATCCTAGATACAATATATGTTTGCAGAACTGAGCAGTTCTCTTGTTGCACAGGGAGAATTGGATTCAGAAGGTAAAAACAACTCGGAAAGAAAAACAAAAAATGCAAATAGTTCACATTCGTTTCCCAGTGTTCTTTCTTTGGGTATAGCTGCTTCTGTCCATTATTTATCAATTGAAACTGAGTCTTTGTCAAAGAAATCCACTTCCATCAGAATACATCCTCATACAATATCATTGTCGAAGTGTAAAGTGATCTCCTGGTTCTGCTCATTTCACTTAGCATCAGTTCATGTAAGTCTCTCCAAGCCTCTTTGTATTCACCCTGCTGGTCATTTCTTACAGATCAATAATATTCCATAACATTCATATACCACAATTCATATACCAGCCATTCTCCAATTGATGGGCATCCATTCAATTTCCAGTTTCTGGCCACTACAAACAGGGCTGCCACAAACATTTTGGCACATACAGGTCCCTTTCCCTTCTTTAGTATTTCTTTGGGATATAAGCCCAATAGAAACACTGCTGGATCAAAGGGTATGAACAATTTGATAACTTTTTGGGCATAATATAGGTAGACTCTTAATGAACTATTTGGTTCCAAATCCTGACCATTGATTGAGTCTCATCACTTAATCCTTTTAGAGATTGGACAAGATAATGTGGATGGATCATCCATTAGAATGTCCATTTATTTAGAAAAAGGATCATTTCATTCTTTATATATGTGTAATATATATTGTTGTACTTTTCTCCCATTCCTTATTTTTAGGGCCAGTGACTAAAACTCTAATTTCATTGAAGCATTCACATTTTTTTTATTAAAGCCTTTTATTTTTCAAAACATATGCATAGACAATTCTTGAACATTAGCCCTTGCAAAACCTTGTGTTCCAATTTTCCCTCCCCTTTTCCCACCCCCTTCCCTAGATGGCAAGTAGTCCAATATATGTTAAACGTGGTAGAAACATATGTTAAATCTAATGTATATCTACATATTATACAATTATTGTGCTGTACAAGAAAAATCATATCAAACCAGTAAAAAAAAAAAAGCAAAATAAAATGCAAGGAAGCAACAACAAAAAGAGTGAAAATGCTATATTATGAACCACATTCAGTTCCCCCAGTTCTCTCTCTGGGTGTAGATGGCTTTTTTCATCACTGAACAATTGGAACTGGTTTGAATCCTCTCATTGTTGAAGAGAGCCATATCCATTAGAATTGATCAGTGTATAATCTTATTGTTGCTGTTTACAATGATCTCCTGGTTCTGCTCATTTCACTCAGCATCAGTTGATCACATAAGTCTCTCCAGGCCTCTCTGAAATCATCCTGCTGGTCGTTTCTTACAGAACAGTAATATTCCATAACATTCAACCATTCTCCAACTTATGGTCATCTGCTCAGTTTCCAGTTTCTTGTCACTTCTGTGTACAAGAGCTGCCACAAACATTTTTGCACATGTGGGTCCCTTTCCCTCCTTTAAGATCACTTTAGCACTGAACTTTGAATAGCATATTTGTATAAAGGGATATTTACTTTAAATATATAGCAAATACAAATGGTCTTTCTAAAGAAAGTATCACTTCAAGGTGGCATGTTACCCACAACAAGTATCTTATTAGTCTTGAAGGATGAACAGGATTTCAATAAGTGAAGATAGAGTATGGGGGGAACAGTATAAGGAAATATATGCAGTTATAAGGCCATATTCAAAGAAAAAGTCCTCCAGTTTGATTATAGCATAGGTTCTCAAAGAGATATAGTATGAAGTAAAGCTAGGTGAAGGCAATGAATTTCCCCTAATTCCTTTGAGGCAGACCATCCTGCCCACTACATTACCCTCTGGGCAAATAGGTTCACTATTTAGCTCACTTCATAGCTAGTAACGAACTTACTGAGTCCAGTGAAGTATGACTCCTTCCTACACAAGCTGATGTTTTAGTTGATGTTTTTTGATGTTTTTTACTGAGCTGGTATTCTACAGGTCACTCCTTGCTCCTTGGGGCATTGATGCTGGGCTGAATGAAAAATGCAGCCCAGACTCTGACTCAGGTTCTGTTGGTCCTTTTCCTGATCTACTGAAACTTTTGGTCAGAATGATCTCTCAGTGGTCATTGTGAGCCAAGGAGTCATTGAATAAAACCAAAAGAGAATGAGACAGAAAGAGAGAAGGTTGAATTTTTGAACGCTCCCATAGCCAATCCAAGATCCTCCTCTTCAATATGTAGTTAACTAACAGAAACCACATGTGCTCTATAATCTTTCTAAGATGTTTTCCTTATGCATTATAATTATTCTTCAGGAATTTTCTGAAGATATCCTGCCCTAGATGCTCTGTGTATGTGACAGATTTCCATTCTCCCCAGTGCTTAGCCCATCATCTGGCACATAACAGGTACTTAATAAATGCTTTATACTGTCCTTGTTTGTCCTTTGTTCTGGAAGAGGACAATGACATTGGGAAGGTGATGTCATGACAGACAAGTGAATTGGATTTCAGTGAGGGAGGCTGGGCAAAATCACCTGCCTCACTTTCCCTTCCAGAGCATCTGGGTGCAGTGACCAGGTAGAGATCAGGACTAGAGATGGCCCTGGATGCAATGAGAGACCTTGGTTTTTTTTTTTTAATGTAAAGTCTTCAACAAGCCTTAATTTGGCTTAGTTTGGCACCCATTCAGTGATTTAGGCTAGGTAATTGATGACTTAATATGGCCTTTAACTTGGGCTGAAGATAGATGAATATACTGTAATTATTACTGAATGCTTTAATTGCCAATTAACATCTTAGGGAAAAGTCAGGAATGAAACTAAGAACTGACACCTGCAGGGAAAAGAATTCAACAAACTTATTAATAGTCTTAAAAACTGTTAGAAACTTAGAAACAAAGTGATATGTGAGGACTATGGGGAGAATTACTACTGAGAAGGAGCAGAAAAGGCTTCTTGAAGGTAGTAACATTGGAATTGTGTTTTTTTTTCCTAATTTAATTTTTTTAGGTTATACATATACATTCATTTTTTTTTTAACATCTTTCCATATGAGTCATGTTGGGAGAGAAAAATCAGAGCAAAAGGAAAAAAAAACTGTGAGAAATTAAAAAAAAACAGAAAAAAAGGTGAAAATGCTATGCTTTGATCTGCATTCAGTCTCTATAGCTCTATCTCTGGATGTGGATGGCATTTTCCACCCAAAGTTTATTAGAATTGCTTTGGATCACTGAATTGCTGGGAAGAGCCAAGTTTATCACAAGTGATTATCACATAATCTTGCTGTTGCTGTGTACAATGTTTTCCTTCCTTCTTCCTCTCTCCTTCCCTCCCTCCTTCCCTCCCTCTCCCCCTTCCTTCCTTCCTTCCTTCCTTCCTTCCTTCCTTCCTTCCTTCCTTCCTTCTTCCTTCTTCCTTCCTTCCTCCTTCCTTCCTCCTTCCTTCCTTCCTTCCTTCCTTCCTCTCTCCCTCCTTCCCTCCCTTTCTCTCTGTCCCTCTCTCCCTCCTCTTTCTTTCTTTCTTTTTTCTTTCTTTCTTTCTTTCTTTTTCTTTCTTTCTTTCTTTTTTCTTTCTTTCTTTCTTTCTTTCTTTCTTTCTCTCTCTCTCTCTCTCTCTCTCTCTCTCTCTCTCTCTCTCTCTTTCTTGGGGTTAATGACTTGCTAGAGTCACATAGCTAATAAGTGTTAAGTGTCTGAGACTGGATTTAAACTCAGGTTTTCAGACTCCAGAGTTGGTACTCTCTTCACTGCACCATCTAGCTGCCCCCTTTCTATTGAGTTTTAAAGGATATGTGGAAGAAGTTCAAAAGGTGAAGAGGGAAAGTGAGGGCATTCTAAGCTTAGAGAACGTGTAATCAGAAACTTAAAGATAGAAATGGACAGAGCGTGTTGGGAGGATGCAAAAAATGATTCCTTGGACAGTGGAAGGGAATAATGTACATTAAGGCTAGAAAGGAAGGATGTGTTTTGCTTCAGGCATTTTGAGGGAAAGGCGTTTGAATTTTGCATAGTAGGCAATAGGGAATTGCAGATTAGGGGCAGAAGAATGGCTCAACCAAGGGATGGCTTGTAGGGTTCTTTGACAGAAACATAAAAAGTGGAAGAAAATAAATACCCACCCATTGGAGCACTTACTTTGAGAAAATTTATATGATCAGATTCTGAACAAAGTAAGCAGAACTAAGAGAACAATTTCCATGATAAAGGGAAAGATCATTGAAAGACTTAGATGCCATAATGACTGGGAGTTGCCCATGGAAGAGGGGGAGCAGACTGACTTTCTTTCATTCCTCTCCTGCTCCTGTTTCTGACTCTCCTGACTTCATCATACTTCAGCTGCCTTTTCTCATCTTGAAACTTCCCTCCATTACTATGGACTTCTCACCCTGGAACATCCTTCCACCTTATGCTCTCCTTCTCCCATTGGTGATCCTCATGAGGCATTTTATTCTTTTTAAGTAACTGAGATTGTGACTTGTCTAGGTCACAAAACTAGTAAGTAAACTAGTAAGCTGGTTTTGAACTCAGGCCCTCCTGAGTATAGACTACTACTGTATCTACTGAACCATATAGCTGTCCCAATGGCACTACAATGTTGAAAAAGACCCCAGGCTGGTCTTACTTTGTTCCTCTCCCTGCTCTACTTCTGTCTCTCTTGACTTCAGAATGTTTCTACTTATGTAGTTTTCCTAATTTCTTCTCAGTAGGATTTGAAGATGTGGGGGCATGAGTAATATATACATATACATATACATACATATATATATATATACACACATATATATAACATATACATATACATACTGAAATAGCCCAGGCAATAAAATTCAAGACAGCCACAATGAGGAAGATTTAGAATTTATTTGGTACCGAGCTCGGGATGGAATGATGGAATTCTGGCCTTTACAGAACTAAAGACAACCTTATAAACATTTTTTGTTCGGCTTGTTACATTGTAATCTGTGATTAGCATTTTACAAAAGGAGGATGGGGGCAGATTTTAACATAGATAGATCAGTATGGAGTACCACCCGAGTACCACCCACCTGGAACAGATACCCTTAAGGGCATTGTTGAGCCGGCCTTTTGAAATACAAAAGAAATTCCCCAATCTAGCTGAGCAAACTTTGTTCTGCTGGCCCGAGGCGGAAAGGAGGGGAGAGGAGGGCTATTTGTCCATTTCACATACATACACACACACACACACACACACACACACACACATATACATATAGACAGAGAGAGAGAGAGAGAGAGAGAGAGAGAGAGAGAGAGACAGAGAGAGAGAGACAGAGAGAGAGAGAGAGAGAGAGAAAGAGAGAGACAGAGAGACAGAGAAAGGGAAAGAGAGTGACAGAGATAAAGAGACAGAGGAAAAGAAAGGGGGGGAGAAAAAGGGAGAGAGAGGAAAAAAGAGGGAAAGAGAAAGAAGACAGAGAGAAAGAGGAGAGAGAAAGAGAGAGGGAAAGAGAGAGGGGGACAGAGAGAGGCAAAAAGAGACAGAGAGATAAAGAAGGAGAGGAGGAGAGACAAAAAAGAGAAAGTGAAAGAGATAGAGTGAGAAAGAAAGAAAGACACAAAGATAGAAAGAGGAAGAGAGGGAGAAGGAAGAAAAGAAGAAAGAAGGGGAGAAAGAGGAGAAGGATAGAAAAAGAAGAGAAAGAGTAGAAGGATAGGAGGAGGAGGAGGAGGAGAAGGAGGAGAGGAAAAGGAGAAGAAAAGAAGAAGAAGAAAAGAAGAAGAAGAAGAAGAAATAAAGACGAAGAAGAAGAAAAGAGAGGAAGAGGGAGATGAGAGGGTACTCCAAGACAGAGAAAAGAGATTTAGAGCTATTATTTTGTCTTAGAATCAGAAACATATAATGAGATCATAAATTTAGAGATGGAAAGGGCTTTAGAAATCATCAAATTCTATTCTTTCATTTTACAAAGAAACTGAGCTTAAAAACTCAAATAGGGAATTTTACAGATAGAGAAACCGAAGCTCAGATCAGTGAAGAGATCATTTTGCTCCAAGATCCCACAGTGAGATAGCAACTCCTGCTCCTTATATTTCTTCACAGATGATCACAAACTGGCTGTGTAAGAGATAATAATAAATGCTTCTGGAAGATTAACTAGAATCCCTATGAACTGGACTGGTCAGGAAGAATTTTATGGAGGAGATGAGTCAAGGTCATGTTCCATTCCATCAATCAATAATATTAATAATAAACATTTATTAAGCATCTATTATGTGTCAGGTACTGTACTAAAGTCTGGGGCTACCAAAAAAGAGGCAAGGCAGTCTTTGTCCTCAAAGAGTTCATGTCTAATGGGGCAGAAAATGGGCAAACAACTATGTAGAAACAAACTACATACAAGATAAATTGGAGATGCTCTATAGAGGGAAGTCACTGGAAGTAAAGAGGAGTCAGCAAAGGCTTCTTGTAGAAGGTGGGGATTTAGCTAGGATTTGAAAAAGTTAGGAGGTGAAGATAAGGAAGGAGAGAATGCACAGCATGGAAACAGTGAAAGTGCCTAGCGATAGGAGATGAGTGTCTGAGGAGATTAATATCACTGGAGGAGGAGTACACATTAGGGTGTTAGCAGTAAGAAGATGGGGCAGCTTATGAAAGACTTTGAATGTCAAAGGATTTTATATTTGACCTTGAAAGTAATAAAGAGCAACAGGAATTTATTGAATAAATTTTGTTTGTGTGTATCTGTATGAGAGAGACAAAAAAGAGTGAGACAAAGACAGAGACACACACAGTCAAAGAGAGAGACTCGGAAATAGAGACAAAGACAAAGAGAAAGAGATGGACAGAGGCGCACATACACTGAGAAACAGAAAGACACACATAGGGAGAGAGATACACACAGAGACAGAGACACAAAAAGAGAGAGAGACAGAGAGAGAGAGAGAGAGAGAGAGAGAGAGAGAGAGAGAGAGACAGATAGAGAGAGACAGAGAGAGAAAGAGAGAGAATTGAAAACAGAGACAAAGACAGAAAGAAAGAGAGATGGACCAAGGCATACACACACACACACACACACACACACACACACACACACACACACACACACACAGAAACAGAGAGAAAGACACACATAGAGAAACACAGACAGACAGAGAAACCTGGAAACAGAGACAAAGACAGACAGAAAGAGAGACTGACAGAGACACACATACTCACATATGCAGAGGGACAGAAACAGAGAGAAAGCCAGACACACACACACATACACACAGATAAACAGAGAGAGAGACAGAGACAAAGACAGACAGAAACAGAGAGAGAGAGAAGAAGGGAAGGAAAGGAGAAAGGAGGGAAGAAAGGAAGGAGAAGAGAGAGACAGAGAGAGATAGAGACACAGAGAGACAGACAGAGAGACAGAGAAAGAGACAGAGCGTGGAGAGAGACAGACAGAGAGAGGAGAGAGAGTGAGAGAGAGAAGAAGGGAAGGAGGGAGGGAAGAAGGAAAGAAGAAAGGAAAGAGAGAGAGAAATGGAGAGAGGGAGAAAGAGAGAGGGGGAGAGAAGGAGGGAGAGGGACAAAGACAGACAGAGAGATAGAGAGGTGGGAGAGACAAAGATAAAAACAGAGACAAATTCCCAGTGAATAAAGTGTTCTGCCTGAAGTCAAAACGACTCAATGAGTTCAAATTTGATCTCAGATACCTCCTAGCTGTGTGACCCGGTTAAGTCCCTTAACCCTCTTTGCCTCAGTTTCCACATTTGTAAAATGAGCTGGAGAAGGAAATGGCAGACCACTCCAGTAGCTCTGCCAAGAAAACATTAAAGGGATTCACAGAGTCAGACTCAACTAAACAACAAAGATTAAACAATAAAGCTGAGGGGAGCTGGGGCTGCTGTGGGGAGAGATGAAGCAGAAAGACCAGGCTGCAGTCTACTGCAATAGTCCAGATGTGGTGATGAGGGCCTGACCGCAGTATGGCAGCCTCAGAAGAGAATAGAGGAAACAAAACAGAGACGTTTCTGGCTAGAAGCTCCTACAGATGGATTTCAGCCCCTTTACCGCCCTGACTTACTACTAAGAATCTGCACACGATATCATGCTTTCATCCTCTTTACCTCAAGAGTTTTCCCACTCTACGTCAATTCATGTTTCTGGCCCAAGTTTTTTCCTCATTTATAAAATGAGAGGTTAGGGCCGACCGACAAAGCCGGGTGATTTAGACGTAGTGGAGTTAGATATCCTGGAAGTGCCAGCTCTTCCATTTTCTACCTGAGTAACTCTGAGCAAGTTACTTAATTTTAAACCCTCCGGACTTCAGTTTCTCCATCTCTAAAATGAACAGATTAGACTAGATGGTTCTAACAGCAATTCCATCTGCAAATCCACGATGCAGTGATCCATAAAGTTGCTTCCAAATCTAAATCGATGACTCTTTTCTCTTCCTCATCTCAATCACTTAACATCTGTGAGACTTAGTTTCCTAATCTGAAAACGAAGGGGCTGGTCCTTTTCAGCTCCAAATCTGGGTCATTTTTAATCTTTAAGAAAGTGGGGAATCAGCAAGGAATTTCTCAAGATCTCCACTAGGTGTCATTAATGTCTCATGTCTGTTGCAGAAAAATTCCATCAACCTTAGTGGAGTACAGGAACAGGTTGTTCTGGGAAATCCAGTTTTTTGGTCCAGCATCACCACATATACCCCATGGGTATTACCAGGTTTCACAGAGGAGGAAAGCAGACTGCATTGCCTTTGAGAAATTGCAACATTCATTTAATGACCCCAAGGTTTCTTTTGGAACAATGGCCCATTTTTTAGCCATTATTGTTCTTTTTCATGGAGGTCATATGTCTGGGAGACATGAAATCTTATGGACTTAGATTTGAGTCAATCACACCTAAGCTCAATAGAGAGGCACTTAGTTGGATTGAGCAGGTTGTGTGCAATACAAACAAGGAATTAAACAAGAGAATAGAAAAGTAGTTCACCCTTGTATAGCACTTAATATATTTACCAGGCGCTACACTAAACACTTTACTATGATCTCATTTGATGCTCTTAACATCCTTGAAAGATAGATGCTATTATTAACCTTATTTTACAGATTAAGAAATTGAGGCAATCATGGTTAAGTACTTATTTAGGGATGTACAATTAGTAAGTGTTTAAGGCCAAATTTAAAGAATGTCCTCAAAGGAGAAAAAAAAAGTGTGACCAAGGCTGATGCACAGTTCCATCAAGGCAATCAGTGACTCTGTTGCTGCAAATCTGTGAGAGGACAGAGTCAAGAGTTGAACAGAATTAGAACCTGTTGGAGAAAAAAAAAACCCTATATCTATAATATGACAAATTTATTGGAGAATTAAAGCAAAATATACATAACTCCTACATCTACAAAATGTGATAGAATCTCTGTTTTCTGGAAAATTGTGTAGTTCATTGGAAAAAACTGTATCTTGGAATTTAAGAAATCTTGAGTCTACTCCGGGCTTTGCCATTAAATCTCCATGTGACATAAAGTACTGTCTCTCTAAACCTCTGTTTCCTCCTGAGTAAAAATTAGACAAGAAAATCTCTAAAGTTTGTTCCAGATCTAACCATCTATATTACAAATTCAACTGTTAAGGAGAATTTATGACCTAGTGCTTGACCCAATTCTAAGATGACCTGGATTGGGACACTCATCTTGGAAAGCTTTAGGGCAGTTTGGGAAACAGTTATAACCCCACTGTGTCAATCTTTCCCAATTTTGATATTCAAAGTTCTGTATTCTAAGGATCACGCCAAATCTAAAAGTTATGTTTTTATATCAATTGATCAATCAATAAATATTTATTAAGCACCTACTATGTGCCAAACACTGTGCTAAACCTGGGGATACAAAAACAGGCAAAGGACAGTCCCTGTCCTTAAGTACATTACAACATAATGCAAACATATATATGCATATATATGTGTGTGTATGTGTATGTATACACATAATAAGCTATATAAAGGATAAATAGGAACTAATAAAAAAAAAGAAGGCACAAGATCTAAGAGGAATTGAGGAAAGCTTTTGGAAAAAGATGAAATTTTTAGTTAATAATTAGAAACCATGGAGGCAAAAGTCAGATTGGAAGAAGGAGAACATTACAGGCCGAGAAGACAGCCAGAGAAAATGCTGAGAGTGGAGAGATAGAATACTTTGTTTGTGGAACAACCAAGAAGCCAATGTTGCTGGAAAGAATACATTGTAGAGAATGAGATGTAAGAAGACTGGGAAGGTAAGAGGGGGCTGGGCTATGAAGGGCTTTGAATACTAAACAGAATATTTTACATTTGATCCTGGAAACAGCAATAGGAGGTCACTGGAGTATAATGAATCGAGGAGGGGGAACTTGATCAGACCTGTATTTTGATGGCTGGAGAATGGTTTGGGAAGACAACTAAGGCTAACAGACCTACCAGGAGACTATGATAATCATTCATGAGAATGGTAATTAAGGTCTGCACTAGAGAGGTGGCTGGGTCAAAGGATGGAAGAGGGAGTATTTGAGAGATGTTGCACAGGTGAAATTCTATCACTCTCACTCTGAAAGACACAGTGATAACTCCTACCTCCCCCTTACTATTTCTGATTCTTTCCCTTTCCTTGAGCTGTTCTGTAATCCTACACATCCCAATCTTGAAAAATTTCTCTCTCCTATGTCTTTCTCACCATTATCATTAATTACTATGGCTCTCATTCGTCATGAAGGCAACATGAGATAATGGATAGAACGCTAGCATTAGGATAGAGTTCTGGCACTTATTATTTTTGTGATCCTGGGCAAGTCAGGCCATTTCTATGAACCTTTGTGTCCTTATCTGAACCATGTGGATTAAATAATAGTGGTTGAGACAACTGTCATGAGAACTTCTCCTGGTAGTGCTCAGAATAAACATAATGAAAAAAACAGATCAATGTGATAATAATTTTGGCATATGAACCAATAGAGAGAGTGCAGAGGGTGAAGAAGAGAAAATTTTTACAAAGAACTTGGCAAGATCCTCCAAAACAAGTCAACATTAATTCATGATGACAACAATGACAAGAATAACAATAATAATTGCAATAATAATACACAAAGCATTCCTCATATATTATTTCATTTGAGCCTTACAACAAAGATAATTATATTATTAATATAATTTAGATAATACTATAGGCCTAAAGGTCTTTCCTAAAGGATCAGAAAAGATCCTCCTGGCTTCCAGTTCTTTCCCCTCTAAAATTACTTCTCATCTACTCTGTATATATCTTTTAACTACATTATTATTTTCTTATTGTCTTCCCCATTAAAATGTATACTTTTTTAGGGAAGAGACTGCTTTTGCCTTTCTTAGTATCTCTAGAGTTTAGTATAACACCTGACACTCAAGAGTTCAGAAGTCATAGTAGCCAGCAAATACTTCTTGTTTGCTAAGCAGAGAAGTTTTGTGGAAACTAAATTAAAATATGTTCTTTTTCATAACATTATGGAAAGGGGTGGTGGGATATTATGAGCAGCATTGCCTCATTGAATGATGGGAAAGAATAGAGGTGGGAACAAAGTCTACAGAGAGCTTTAGGGAATTCAATTAAATATTTATTAAGAAAAGTTGGAGAAAGATGCAAATAAAAGGAAAATTAAACAGATCCACTAGTACTTTTTTATAGGAGTTTATTTTCACCATTATTTACAATGGAACTATGATTTTTGATCTCTAGTAAGTCAGATACTATAGAGAAATGTTGCACAGGCGAGTAGGATAATGAGATTCTCCCAACTTCACTTTCCTTAATATTGTTACAACTATAGCTATGTGAATGAGGATATAGAAAAACTCTCTCCCTTTTTTGTACTAGCAATACATGCATGGGGGGGGGGACAAAAGTCTCAATGTAGTGTTAAACTTTAATACCTTGACTAATAATAATAGATGGAACATCAGCCAGAATTTCTGGAATGTTTGGTCTTATTTGTATTTGTTTTCTTTCCTATAATTCTTAAGACATTCCTATCTTCAACATGAATATATTTTGAGTGTATTTAGATCATGATTTCTTTTTGATGTTAGTGGTTTTTGCCTCTGTTTTTCCAGTTCGTCCTTCATTGCCATGAATTTACATTCCCAATCAGTTATTTTCTCTTCTGTTTCTTTGGTGGAACTTGCCATAATAAATATTTTTTATTTCTGTTGTGCAAGTCATACATTATAAGTTCATAATTCCTATTTCTCTTTTAAATTATCAAGGAACATCTTGCTGTGTTACCATACTTTCTTGGGAATCCATAGGATCCTCTATCTCATTAGATGATGATTCATTTCCCTTTATCTTGCAATATTTCCCATATTTCTTTCTATTAACATTTTTCCTATTAGTCTGTTTATGCTCAAAATTTTTAATTGAATTTTTTTTGCACCTGATATTTTTATAAGTTTCAGTCTTTCCCCCCTTATTTTCTCCTATTGCTCACTTTCTGACACCTTCCCTCTGATAGTAGTTTATTTTGGGGCTAGAACAGAAAGCTTCCCACCATACCAAGCAATTCATGGTAAATTAGTCTCTTTCTCAAATGACTTGTGGGTTGATAAAACTGGCACCAAATAGAGATTAAACTCTTTCCCTCAGGCTCAGTGGAGTACCACATGTATTCTGCTCAGTTCCCTTTGTTCCTCAGTTTTCAGGCTGAACATTGTTGTGGCACACAGAGCTGGTGTTCAGTTGTCCTAATTTGAGCAAGTTTCTGATATTTGCATTTCCATAGCCTTGGGGGTAGGGAAGTTCTGTTGCAAGATCACTCATGTAACTGCTGTAGGAGCATGGTAGGAGGTAGGGAAGGAGGTTGCTGAGAGTACATTTGGAATAAGAGATTGTTAGTCTTATCTGTTTAGTTTATCATTTGGTTTTTTTTAAACCTCATTTGGCTTTTTAGTCTCCTACATGGTGGAGACAACCGAAATAGCTTTATGTCTTGTACATGATTCCTATTTTGGAGAGATTTGAGAGTTTGTGAATATTGAAGAAAACATCTGGTCCTCTATATTGTTTGTTGCATGACTTGAGAGACTTCTTGCTTGATTTCTTTTCCAGTCTTCTATGAAAGCAATGTCAATCTGAACTGACGCCTAGGATAGAGCAATAAAAGAGCCTAGGAGACCCTAGGAGATCTCTATGGTGATAGACAAAAAGGGGAAGCTTCGCTTTTAGTGAGCAGAGGAAAGATTCGAAATCTTTTTACTTACTGTTTTTCTCCCTGCTAAGAATTGGGAAGTCCACATGGTCCCACATCCAGTTTAAGAAATATATCAATTATAGTACATTGTGGTCCTCTTTAAAAAAATTGTGATTATCGAGAAATATACTTTATTAGGAGATGTGATCTCACCAAAAGCATGTGTCATGGTCATGGAAAATATCCTGTGTTCCCCAAAGACAGTAAAGTCCTCCAAAGATTTTTATTTGAAATGACATTGTGTTTATTGCATCAAGTCCCAGAATATTACAGTCTCCAAAATGAGATGAACAGGTTTTCAAAAGAGATAGACCTAATGATCCATGAGGGGAAGAATGATATTTGTCCTGGCTTTGAGATATAGTCAGATGAACATTGAGTTAGTCTATCAGCCCATAAATTTTGAGCAGGAAGTATAGTTGGATAATTAATTATCTGGAAGTGTTCTTAAGGATCATCTTGTTCTATGTCACCCTCTGTGGAAAAAAAGCCCCAGAAAGAGAAAGCGATTTAGTCAATATTACACAACAAATCAGTGGTAGATGTGGGACTAAAATCCAAATGTTCTGGCATATCCCAGTATTCCTTCTGCACCTGAACCAAGTAATGGAATCAAGTGTCCAAAGGTGTTAGTCCAAAGTTTCTAATTCATAGGAATGAGACTTCCAGGCTACAAAGAAAATTAGTTCCTTAAACTGAGGAGGAAAAGTCAGACTATGGTGGTAAAGTCAATTATCAAGCTCCAGTACCAAGGGAATAATTGATGATTAGGAAGTTCTGAGATCAAGTAGTGTTTGACAAGATGCCATCCTGCAGAAGGACTCACCCAGGATTATAGATTTACAGATAGAAAGGACCTTAAGTATTGCTTAGGATAGTCCCTTCATATCGTTGATTGTTTTCTTTGTTATTTAAGAGTTCCAAAATGACGAAAATCACTATGTTAGAAGCACAATGTACTGGGCTTGCTATCAGAAGACTCATCTTCATTAATTCAAATTTAGCCTCAGACACTTACTAGCTGTGTGACTATAGGCAAATCACTTAATCCCTTATATAATTATGCTTGAACATGTAGAATTCATATACTCTGGTAGAGCAGCTGTGTGGTACAATGGATAGAATACTAGACCTAGCGTCAGAAAGTTTCTTCTTCCTAAATTCAAATCTGACCTTAGATACTTGTTAACTCTATGATCCTGGACAAGTCACTTAATCTTGTTTGTCTCAGTTGCCTAAATTGCAAAATGAGCTGAAGAAGAAAATGACAGACCACTCCAGTTTCTTTGCCAAAAAAAAAAATGCCCCAAACCAAATGGGATCATGAAGAATCAGGTATTATTGAAAGAACTGAACAAAAACAGTGCTTGATAAATATTTACTGATTGATTTTATAAATGAGGAAACCATAATCAGAAATTGGAAATCACTTGTAGGAAGTAGTATCGTACAAAGAAAAAAAATCCTGGATCTGAAGTCACAGGACTTGGATTACAAGACTTGCTCTGCTACTTTCTAGCTGTATGACCTTGGCTGAGGCTGTTACCTGCTACAGGTTTTGGTTTCTTTCCTTGGAAAATGGGGGGTGTTAAACGTGAGTGTAATTATTTAACAACTGACTCTCCGAAAAATGTCTGCAGGATACACTTGTGAATTTAAACTGCATTATTAACATTTTCTCCATCGCTTTCTTAAGGATACATGATCTATGAAAGAATACATGAAGTCTTGATTTATACAGTTATTTCTGACATGCAAATGTTCACACTGAAAATAACAATCAGTTCTCGCTTTATATAAGTGGACTTGTAGACATTAAGTGATTTTTATGTAATGGAAATTTGCTCCCACCCACTTCATTTAGCCTATATAACAAAAGCACTTGCAAAAGAATACCTTTATGCAAGTCTTAAAATACAGACATGTTAAATACTGCACTATGATAAACAGAGTTATGAAATGAAAGGTGTATTTAATGACAAAGTATGCACAATACTGCACAGTAAAATCAATATGTGCTATGTGGTGTGTTGCAAACCTAGATTTTAGCATTGATGGTTAGTTGTACAATACTTTTTATTTTTAAATGAAGCTATTGAGAGATGTTTGGATCGTGGCATTCTTTTTCCTTGGTGTATCTGATGACAGCAAGCAATAG
Source organism: Antechinus flavipes (assembly GCF_016432865.1). Lineage (NCBI taxonomy): Eukaryota > Metazoa > Chordata > Mammalia > Dasyuromorphia > Dasyuridae > Antechinus > Antechinus flavipes. The sequence goes on from NC_067398.1 coordinate 641,099,573, forward strand.
CATCCTCAATTGATCTTTGAATTTTTGGAAATCTGGAAGTATTTTAATCCATCTTTTCAGTACAAGAAAAAAAAAATTCACCCAAATGGTGAAATGCTTCCATCAATTGTTGTATGGTGAATCTTTTTGGTTGGATTTTTAAATTCTAAAGTTTCCTTTTTTTTCTTTTGCAATCTTTGCCACTAACAGCTCAGTCACATCTTCATTCACAATCCTCATTCAGACTTCTTTTATAATTCTTTAAGTAAAGTAAAGTGTATTTAATGTGAATTTATGTAAAGGAGAATGGTCTTTAATAGCTCTCAGGAAATGGTTTGAAATGGCTCTAATAGACTCTGACAGATGATGAATTATCAGTGGCAGAGTTGGGATTCAAACTCAGGTTTCTGACCACTAAGACACTGTATTTTCCACCAATACCGTACCCAGACATTTCCTCAGTCCTTCCTGTGTGGTTTATCTGAACTGGTCCAATAAGAGCCGTCAAAGCTGATTCTGTTCCGGTTCTGAGTCTATCATCATCAACAGCACATTATGGATGAGGAAACCCATTGAGTTCCAGCCTGACACCAGGCAAAGGAATGAGCTCATCCCTGATAGAGAAACTGTTTCCTCAGAAGCAGGAAATGTGAGACAGGAAAGGAGAGGACTTACCCCTGACTTCAGCAAAGAGGGGGAAGTTAAGACAAGCATGGGAGCAGAGACAGACTATGAGAAAAATAGACTGAGAAAAATTCCACATTGTTCTAGGTTTTTCTGCCACTAATTCACTGTATAATCTTTGGCAAATTCCTTCCCTTCCCTGGCCTTCATCTATAAAACAGGGGTATTAGACTGAAGGATCTATTGTTTCAGCTAAGATCTTTTATGTTCTAAAGTTTCTTCCACTGCTGACATTTTATGATCTAACATTCTTTTCAGTTTTTTTCTCTTCTCTGACATGGTTTGAGAGTAAGGATTTTTGTTGTATTATTCTCTTTTTTAATCATTAAAAATTATTAATGGTCATTAGACTTTTGTTGGATAAGGATTTTATGGAAGATATTAAATTATAACATGTTCACAACTTACACAATTTAGATTGTTTACCCATGGGCTGATGGATGAACTTTCAATTCAAAATATTTGAAAAAAAATCTGAATGGTAAAAATTTGCTTTAAAAAAAATAAACCAATCCAAATCTCAGAGCATATCTTCAATCTTTTTAGAAAAACATTGTCTTGTAGTAGTAAAATATTAATTTTTGTTATTCTTTCATGTATCTGAGATGTATTTTATATTTAATAATTATTATATTATTACATATGTTAATATAGTTAATAATAACAATAAATTTAATATAAATTTGAGATATATATACATAACTGATATATTTGAAAAATTTTAATTTAAAATGAAGATGAAGTAAAAATGGGATTAATCCATGTACAAAGTCTTAATATAATGAAGCAAGCAGAATTAAGTAAAGATTAGGGTCCATTTGTAGGCATTATACTCATAGGTATTATTCAGAGGTATGACTTTCAAGGAGATGAACCCCAGAATGGGGGAAAGGAAAAGGTAAAAGTAGGTAACGACCTTGCCTCATCTCTCTTCTTAGGGATATCCTGGGGACATGGCTTAGAAAATCATCTACTCTCTTATGGAATCACAGGTAGAAGGGAACTTGGAGACCATCCAATCCTATCTCATCATATTGCGGAGGGGAAAACTGGGGTCCAAAGAAGAGGAAATGGTGCAGTGAATAGAGCACCTGCTTGAAGTCAGGAGAACCTGAATTCAAATCTGGCCTCAGACACTTAATACTTCATAGCTGTATGATCCTGGGCAAGTCACTTAACCCCAATTGCCTCACCAAAAGAGATAGAGAGACAGAGAGACAGAGGCAGAGAGAGAGAGAAGAGGAAGGACTTGCATCAAGAGTATGACATTCCCTAAGTCAATAGTAAACTGGAGCCATCATCAGTATCCTGTATATAGTAGAGGCTTAATTTTTTTTTGTTTAATTTAATTAAAATCAAATGGCCTGATGCTCAATCCAAGGCTCTTTTAACTACTCTCCAAAACTCTTTGGCACATTTTTTTTCCTGTAAAATTTGCCTCCAGTTTGTTAACTAGTATGTGTTTCAAACATGTCTGACTCTTCATGACCCTATTTGGGGTTTTCTTGGCAGTGATACTGGAGTGATTTGCTATTTCCTTTTGTAGCTCATATTACAGATAAGGAAACTGAGACAAATGGGGTGAAGTGACTTGTCTAGGGTCACACAACTAGTAAGTATTTGAGACTGCATTTGAACTCAAGAAGATAAGTCTTTTTGATTCCAAGTTCAGTGTTTTATCCACTGTATCCTTTAGCTACTCCTTAAAAAGCCTGAGAAAGGATTTTTTTTTTGTAGGAGATAAAACTTTAACATGAGACTTGAAAGAAATCAGGGAAAGCTGGGGTACAAATGAGGAGAAAGAGGTACAGGAAATCCAATATTAATATCCTATTAATGCAAAACATTCAAAGTTGTTGTAAAAAGATTGAAAATAAGATCTGAGATTTTTTAAAAGCAAATATTTACCATTCAGGTTTCTTTTCTAGTATTCTGAGCTAAAAGTTCATCCATCAGCCCATGGGTAAATACTCTAAATTTTGCAAGTTGCATATATTTGTATAATTTGACACCTTCTGTGAAATCTTAATCCAACTAAGTCATGGGGGACAATCAATGAAAATGTTTGGAGTTGAGTAGAGTTCATATTTGAAGAAGGGAGTTGATGAAATCAAAGAAATCCAAAATAAATGCAACCTTTTAGATAAGATTGCCTTCCTACACGCCAGTTTAGAATCAAGGAAAGAAAAGGGAAGAAACATTAAGTGCTTACTTTATACCAGGCACTGCACTAAATGCTAGGAAAATAAATACTAGTCAAACAGAGAATTCTTGCTCTTAGGGAGCTTATACTCTAATGAGGGACTACAATACATAGAAGGCAAGTGAAAATCAGTAATTGGAAGATAGGGAGAAGGTGCCCATGTCGGGGATTATAGCGGCAAAGTCCATGGAAGCAGAAGCATGGCCAGGAAGAGAAAGAAGCAGGATTGGTCTGGTCCTGTCTGCAAAATGGAGGCTTTGGAAGGAACTTACCAATGAGAGAAAGGGGTTGTCATGGTGGTGGGATGTTACTGGTTGGAAGGCAAATAAGTCATGATGGTACAAAGTCCAGAGAGAGTAAGAAGCACAGATGGGAGGGAAATAAAGCCTGATTGTCCTGGGTCCATTTTCAAAATGGAATCCTTCGGAAAGAATGCACTAATAGGAGAATAATGCAATACTTAGTCTTATTGTCACAAAGACTATAACTTAAACTTCCACCCACCCATCAGGTTACTCCATCAATATGATACTTCAGCAGGCAGGTTCTTGTGCACCCCAAAGATACTTATCTCTCTTTTCATCTTTTCATGATTTAATCATGACCCACAACTTCCTAAAGAATATAGGCTATTAAAGATTAGGTCCAATTCTGAGACCTGACCCCATGAGGACATTATGTCATCATGTGGGCTTATTTTTCCCATCTGCAATTACTTCAAGGAAAATATTATAATATTTTCATGACAAAGCTTATTTTAAGTTTCCCCAGAGATGGGTAATCCTATACAAATATATAGGGTATCAAATGCATATTAAAAATAGAGCACACTTTACCCTACAGAAAATACAGATGATATAAAAGACTCATAACAGCCTCAAACCAGCCACAGAAAATACATGAAATTTGCAAATTGCCTATAAGTTCTTCCTATTGTTAAACTTCTCCCCATTTCTTTTCTCTCCTTCATCCCTGCCAAATAAACATATTCTGGGGACTGTATTACCTGAATAACTCATTGGCTTCATTTTTCACACAGGCTTTTGCTTAGGAATTAAGGATATGATCCACAGCTTTCTCCAAGGAGCATGCTATAAACAAGAAATTCCCTTCTCTCTCTAAAAGATTAAATCTCTGAATTTTAACTTGGAAATTCTCAAATTTGAGAGTACTCAAATTTGGGATTATCCATGAGACAATTCCCCTAGTCTCCACAAAAGCTGACATTGTCTTTCTGCCTAAGAAATTTCCTTCCTTTGAATAGAAAGTTTGGGGTCATACAACTTATGTTGTTTTTCAGTTATTTTCAAATGTGTCTAACTCTAATTTGGGGTTTTCTTGGCAAAGATACTAGAATAGTCTGCTATTTTCTTCTCCAGCTTCTCCATCTGTAAAAAAATTTTATAGATGAGAGACTGAGTCAAATAGGGCTAAGTGACTTGTCCAGGGTCAGATAGCTAATAATCCTCTCAAATTAGAACTCAGGAAAATGAGATACTAAAGTGACACTAAACCCAGTGCTCTATCCATTTTGCCAGATACCTCTTGTCCACATGACCTAGAGAATTCAAAATCCCTCCTCTATCCCAGAAGAGTTCAGATAGAACCCCAGATCCTCCTCTCAGAGCTCATCCAGGAGCTTTTGCAACTCAGATCCAAAATTTACTACTTTCCAAATTTTCCCAAACTCAACAGTAGGCCCTGAGAGCCCTGACCTGTCTGGCTTCCTGGATTTAAAAAGCTGCCATATCCCTTTCCTCATTCCTTTTCCCTGGTTTTTAGCTACTACCACTTTCTCTGAGTATTTTATGTCCTTCCTGCCCCCCTTTATCCTCATCCTCCAAAACACAAGAGTTCATTTTCTGAGGTTTATTTATAAAGGAAAAAAGAATATACAAATTCAGAAATAATATACCAGGCAAAGGTCATTAGGAGTGTAACTAAAAGAAATACACCCAGTCCCAGACTGAGTGGCACCTAATCTTTATAAACTAATCTTTAACTAGAGTTCTCCAGGCCTGGCCTCTCTTGGCCAAGAACATCTGGCCCTAGACAAGAATGATGTTTTCTGTTTTATAATAACCCCAAGGTGATCTGGGGATTCATCTATATGGGGCAAGTTGGATCAAGTTCATTTACTGGTTCTCAATCTCCATTTATTTCTGTTCGCCAGGAAGTCTCCTGATGACATGGCAAGCTTCTGGTGTTCTTTCTAGATTACAATACTTAACATTCCCTTCTGTAAGAGACAAGCAAGGAAATGCAAATAACTAAATATAATAGACCTGAGATCTCCTTAATGTGGGCTCTTCCTCCAGAGGCACAGATCATAACTTTATCCATATATCTCTTGTCCATGTTCTCCTATAAATCCATGTAATATGACAGGGAATCTTCCTCTAGATATTTCCACATGGTGTGAATATCCCAAGAGCATTCAAGTTGTCTATTAGTTGTTTTCGCTGTCAGACGGGCCATTTTCTTTTCTAATTAAATTGCTTCTTGAGAGCAAAGACCATCATTGCCTTTCTTTCTACACAGTTCTTGGCTCATAATGGTTATGTATTCATTCTCAAAAAGGACCATGATTTCAAGAAGAGGATGTCATGGCTTGCAAAGTAATTAAATTTAAGTGACCACAAATTCCTGGTCATCTTTGTTTTCTTTTCTGGGTATTTTAGAGACTTGAGAACTATTAGTAGAATTCCCTAATCTGAGAGATGGTTAGGACACTGAGAAATTTTCTACAGAAATCAAGACAAAATGTGGCAAAGACATACCTCTGTGCCCATTAAACCCAAGAGAATATTTCATAAACAGTATTTTTGAATTCTGATGGTGAAGGCAAGGTCAAATGAAGGAACCTTAAATGAAGGCAAGTAAAAAGGAAGGCATATCCCACTTCAGACATTTAACTTAAATGAGGCAAGACTGCAAAGTCACCAGTCTCACTCTCCCTTCTGGAGCCATCTCTTGGCACATAGTAGATGCTAACTAATTTTTTTTTATTAAAGCTTTTGATTTTCAAAATATATGCACAGATAATTTTTCAACATTAACCTGTGCAAAACCTTGTGTTCCAAATTTTTCCCACCCTTCCCCACACCCCCTCCTCTAGATAGCAAGTAATCCAATATATGTTAAATCTGTTTAAAATATATGTTAAATCCAATATATGTATACATATTTATACAGTTATCCTGCTGCACATGAAAGATCAAGTCGAAAAGAAAAAAATGAGTAAGAAAACAAAATGCAAGCAAATAACAACAACAAAAAAAAAACAATGAAAATGCTATGTTGTGATCCACACTCAGTTCCTCACTAAATGCTTTTTGACTGAATGACTGACTTTGTTCTGATGATATCCTTTTACATTGCTTTTCCTACATAATTCTTTGTAAAATACTGTTCAAACTCATCATGGGACTATCCACTACCCTTTGAACCTCAACTTTTATTCAATGATATTCTATGATTGGTTTTTTTTTAAACTGGAGGAATATTTGTGTTTAAAAGATAAAACTTTGTTTTAGAGAAGTGAGGGATTATTAAAAGCACTGCAAAACTTCCTTCTACAATATAGCCTGCCTTCACCTTCCTGTTCAATTTTGGGTTTAGCTCATTTTCTAGTGTCTGATATATATGTATGTATATGTATATATATACATATACACATCTGTATATGTGTAAATAGATAAATATATATGTATATATACACACATATATGTATATATGTAAATAGATAAATATATATATGTATGTATATATCTTAACGGTTGAGTTTCAGAAGCTGTCTATCCAACTCCAGTCATAATCTTAACAATATGCATTCTTCGTCCACTTAGCTTTCTTTTTGTGTGTGGATAATTAGATTAAGAGTAGATAGATAGCACAGTGGTTAAGATATCTAAAATCAAGAAGACTCCTTTTTGTGAGTTCAAATTTGGCCTCAGATACTTATTCCATTGTGTGACCTTGACTAAGTCCCTTAACCTTATTTGACTTAGTTTCCTTGTCTATAAAATGAGCTGGAGAAGGAAATGGCAAATCATTCCAATAATTCTGCCAAAAAACAAAAACAAGCAATCAAACAAATCCATATGAGATCATGGAGAGTCGGACACTACTAAAATGACTGAACAACAAGTTAGGCTAAACTCTTTGAATGATTATGGATCTCATTTAGGAGCTCCTGCCATATTCAGAGGTGACAGTACAATGTCATCTATAAACAGGAACATCTACAAATCCTTAGTATCTATAAAGAATTCATCTTTGATTGGAGATTGCACAGAATATCTAATATTACAGTAGTAAATCCTTTTGGTAAATGTTTTCCCATGTTAGATCTTGATTAATTTAATAATCAAGAATGGATTGAACAATATTATCTTTTACATTTTTCAAAGAATCTTGCATGATTTTAATACATGCATGGAAAAAACTTGTTGTGATTCAACCCATTCCAATCTAACAAGAATTTATTGAACACCTACTATGTGCAAGTTGTTAAGGTATTCTGAAGTATTGGATAATGTACTGGTCTCAGCATCCAGATGACATGGGTTCAAGTTCAGCCTTTGCCACATATAAATTTAATAACCTTGAACAACTCATTTAACCTTTCAATGCCCCAGACAATAAAACTATAAAAATAACAATAGCTAGCACTTTATAATATAGCTTCAAGGTATGTATGTGTATGTGTGTGTGTGATATAAGCTTTTAAAATACTTTTATAAGATTTTGAATTCCAAATTTTCTTTCCTTTCCTTCCTCTTACTTGCTTCCCCTCCCCTCCCAGAAGGCAAGTAATCTGATATAGGTTATACATGTACAATTATGTTAAACATTGTTAAACAAATATGTTACACAAAAATATTTCCATTTGATCATGTTGTGAATGAAGAATCAGAACAAAAGGGAAAAACAACAAAAGAAGTGCAAATAATCTGCTTCAATATGAATTCAAATTCCATAGTTCTTTCCATCTTTTGGAATTGTCTTAGATTATTGTATTGCTAAGGAAAGTTAAGTCTATCAAAGTTGATCATCACACAATATTGCTTTTACTGTGTACAATGTTCTCCTGGTACTGCTTATGTCACTCAGCATCAGTTTATGCAAGGTTTTCTGATTTTTTCTGAAATCTGCCTGCTCCTCTTTTCTTATAGCACAACAGTATTCCATTACACTCATATATCACAATTTGTTCATCCATTCTCCAATTTAGGGCATCTCTTTAGTTTCCAATACTTTGCCACCACAAAAAATAGATACTATAAATACTTTTGTACACTTAGGTCCTTTTCCAAAAAAAAAAAAAAAAGTCTTGGTTAAGACATTAGAATAGTTTGCTTTTTCCTTCTCCAGATCATTTTACAGATGAGTAAACTGAGGCAAACAGGGTCAAATGACTTGTTAAGGGTCATGTAGCTAGTAAGTGTCTGAGACTGAATTTGATTCTTCCTGACTCCAGGCCAGTGCTCTATTCTCTGTGCCATCTATCTATCAAATCATACCCACAGATGACTGCTTCATAAAGTTTGTCTGATTTGTTCAAAATAAGACAGTTTAAGAGCATTTGTGGAATGTCTCCTTCCATCTCTACCTAAGGTAAGCAAGGGATAGAGAAAAGGCATTTCTTTTTGGTCATGGCATTTAGCAGCACTTGTCCAGGAGACACTCCATCCAGATGATGGAGGGTAAGTTGGAGGTGGTTTTGGAAGTTGAGATACATTCTTTAGAAAGGTATGGCTATAGAGTTCCTTTAATTGCCAGATGCCGTGACTGAGAAGAAAATGAGGAGAAAAATTATCTTCCCCTTCTCTTATTGCCAGGGTTCATAGATACAACTGCTCCAAGCTTTGATTGCTTGCAATTTCTTGCCTCTGTTGTTCATGGGCAATCAGTCTTTATTCAATGGCATTGCTCCTTTCCAAATCAATCAGAAGAGTTTTCATACTTTGTAAAAGTATGGATTACATCATTTGAACAACAACTGAACTGAGTAGGAGAGGGAACTCAATTCTCTTTTAGTATATATAAAACAACAACAAATGTTCTGTAAACTTCAACTATACAAATGTAGGTATTATCACTATGGGCAGCTAAGTCCCACAGTTGATAGAGTACCAGATCTGGAGTCAGGAAAAGTTGACACTCAGACACTTACGAGCTTCATGATATTGGGAAAATAATTTTATTCTGTTTGCTTCAGTTTCCTCATTTGTTAAGTGAATTGGAGAAGGAAATGGCAAACCACTCCAGTATCTTTGCCAAGAAAACCCAAATGGAGTTTTCCTCTGTAACCAAGGTGGAGTGAAAGTACAGGTACAATCATGGAATCTGAGGAGGTTGATGAATTAGCAAGTCAAAGATTCATCAAGAATACTGAAGCCCTAAGCATAAGATCAGGGATTGAGATACAGAAGGGAACTATGAACCAGAGCTAAACTAGAGAAAAGATGAGGATATCAGGTAGTTTTGACCAGAATTTGGATGAAGGGAAATTCAAAGGAGGAGTTTGCTGAATGATGGAGGTTAAGGCATGATTTGGAAGTAGCAGTTTTGAGGAAGGATTCTGCCCACTCTTGGAGAAGAGAAGAATCAGAAAGTTCATGATAACTGTTTTCAAGTATTTGAAAGGCTTTTTGGGGGAAGAAGGATTAAACTTGGTCTGTTTAATTCTGGAGAACAGAAGTAGGAAGAATGTTTGGAAATGACAAAGAGACAGATTTAGATTTAATTTCAAGGAAAAGCTGTGCAACAATTATAACTGTTCCAAAGTAAAAATGTTCTGTCTTGGGAAGAAGTGAGTGTCCCCTCATTGGAGGTCTTCAGGTAGGTTGAAAGAAGTTGTTGGATGTGTAAAGAAGGAATTCTTTGGCATATGGTGTTGGACTAAGTGGTCACTAGACTTTCATGTGGACCTCCATGTACAAAAATATCTATAAAGTCTCTTTTTGTGGTGGCAAAGAATTGGAAATTGAGGGAATACCTATAAATTGGGGAATGGATGAAAAAATTATGCTACACGAATGTAATGGAATACTATTGTGCCTTCTAACTCTCAAACTCTGTGATTCTCTTCTTGGACTACTGAGAACAGGGATGTGAGGAAAAGTACAACTTTTTCTCTTGAGAGACTAGAGGTGCAATATCTTTTATAAATGAAAGTAGATGGAAAAAGTCTAAAAGGAGATCTAAGATGAAGTAAAGTTTATTAACTGAACTCTAGAGGATATTGTGAAAGGAAAAGACAGATGGGGAGATGAGAAAGGTTGGGTTGAGAGGATATGGAGAAAATAAAGAATAAGTGAAAGAGAATAGGACTTTTGTTTGGGTAGGAGGCAACTATGTTGTGGGTTTTAGAAGAGGAAGAGGTAGAAGGTTGTTGGCCATAGGACTGTGATGTAGAGAACTATTTGAATGGGATAACCATGCTCAAAGGAAATGGGATTGTGCAGTGTGGTGTTGATTTTCTCTTAATTCGCAGAGAAGGAGAGAGAAAAAAATCAAGCTCCTGGATCAATAAATATCTAGGAATCTGCCTCCTGAACTCTGACTCAGATTTATATTCCACACAA
>NC_067398.1:641112530-641167530 GCF_016432865.1 Antechinus flavipes
GATGCCATGACATGCAAGTGAATTGAATTTAAGTGAAGGAGGGCAGGGCAAGATCATCTGCCGTACAACAGAGCCATCTGGGTCTAGTAACAAGATATAGATACAGATCAATAATATGGTTTGACAGTCTTATATCAGCACTGAATTCAATATTGGACTAGATTAAATAATGTGTCTTCCTAAATAATTATAATAGCTAGCATTTATATGGTGCTTCAAAGTTTGCAAAGTACTTTATATTCACAATTCAATGGGAATAGGTACACAATAATGGGAGATAGGTAGGTGCTATTATCATTATCCCTATTTTACAGATGAAAAAACTGAGTCAGCCAGAGATTAAATTACTTGCTAAGCGTCACACAGTTATAAGTGTCTGGGGTAAGATTTGAACTCAAGTTTTCCTAATTTTTAAGCCCAGAACTTTTATCTGAAGCAACAAGGTAGCATAGTAGAGCTGGAGTCATTAGGTCTTGGAGTTCAAATCTGGCCTCAAATATTCACTAACTATTATTCTGTAGCAAGATATAGATATAGAGATCTTACCCTCCATCTGCCTCAGTTTCATTGTATGTAAAATGGAGACAATAGTAACTTTTACCTCCCAGAATTGTTAAGAGCAAATGATATAATATTTGTAAAGCTCTTTAGATACTATATAAAAGCTTCTCTTCTTCCTTCTACTCATTTCATCTTCTAGATCCCTGAAGTCAGGTGCAAGTGAAACATTTGAAGCTTCTCTCTGCTGCATGAACCCTGATCTATTCCTCCATTCTTTGACCCTATTGTTAATATACAGAACATGCTTCTTATCATCTTTCCACCTCCTTTAGTAAGCTTGGTCCCAGAAGTCTTGGATGGTATTGAACCAGAAGGAAGCTGGTAATTGTTTAATAACTTAAAAGCATGACACACTTTTAAGTTTAAATTGCATTATTGACATTTTTCTCCATCACTTTCTTAAGTCTAAAAGTCATCATTATCATAAATCATACGTAATAATAAACCAAACCTTGATTTTCAGTCTCACACAGCAAATTCCTGTCCAATTTTCTTAGTAAATGCATGGTAACATACATAAGAAAACATCTAATTGAAGGTATTTATTTGGTTATGGACAACACATTTAGGAAGGTCAGTAACAAACTCTAGGAGAAGATGAACAAGATGATAAAAACCATAGAGATCATGGCATGTGAGAATGGAAGAAAATTGAGATGTTTAGCTTGGAGAAATGATATATTTGAAGAACTGTTGTGTATAAGAAAAATTACCCTTGTTCTTGCTTAGCCTCGGAAAGTGGAACTGGAAACAATGGGTGGATGAGGGAAGGGAAAAAATTTTGTCTGGACCCAAGGAATATTCCTCTAATTTTTAAATTTCACATTACAACAGAGAAATTGGCTGCTTTAGGAGGTAGGTAGTAAACACCCTGTCATTTTCATTGTTTAGCCATTTTTCAGAAATGCCTGACTGTGCCCCCTTTGGGGGTTTTCTTGGCAAAGATACTAGAGTGGTTTGCTTTGTTCAGCTCATTTTTCAGATGAGGAAACCGAGGCAAACAGGGTTAAGTGACTTGCCCAAAGTCATATAGTTAATAAGTAAGTTCAAATTCAAATTCAGATCTTTCTGACTCTAGGCTTAGTACTCTATCCACTGCAACATCTTGCTGCCTCTGCCTCTTGTTAGAAATTTCTAGGAACAATTTGGATGATTGTTTATCAGGAATATTATAGAAGGGATTCATGTTTGGATTGGATGAATTCTGAAGCCCCTTATAACCATGGGTATTAAGATAAACATTTAACAACTGTATCTTCCTCCAAAAATGTACCCGTGGCACATATTAAAGTTAATGTTCATTATTAGCATTTGATCTATCACTTTTTAAGCTGAGAAAATCAACAATAAATCAAGCCTTCATTCATAATATTTGCTTATTTTTAAGGTATAAATGTTCACACTGAAAATTTAACAACTGGCTCATAAAAGCTGTCTCCTGCATATCCTTGCTTCTACCTCTGAGATTCTGAGTCACAGTAGCAGAGGAATCCACACTAGGTTTATGTCGTGTCTAAGTTAGCAAGCCTGGGGTGTTATAGTTCATCCTGACAGTCTCAATAGTATTTGGTCTGAGGTTAGCTGTTTGGGGAAGGCACAAATATGTTCTGAAAGCCTCCATCAGCAAAGGCAGTGTCTAAAAACTGGAAAGGGAATTCTAGACTTGTCGTCTCAGCTCCATTACTTATTATCTGTATGACATTTAGTGAGCTCCCTAACCAATGAACGCTCAGATCAAAGTGGGAACAATAATACTTGTTCTTCCTACCTCAAAGAATTGTGAGAAAAATGAAAGAGAAAACACTTTGGAAACTACCCTCATTCAGGTTTTGTCCCTCATTGCTCAAATTCCTTCCCTGATTTTTCTTAAAGGGCCCAAGTCTGCTACTCTGTATAGAGCTTACATAGCTAGTTTAAATGCCTTCTGACTCATTAAAATGTGAGTTCCAAAACTCTGCTTAGCAGAGTACCTGGCACATAATAAGTATTATATAAGTACTTATAGATGGGCTGGTATATAGTATGTGTCTTTTTTTTTTTTTTTTTTTTTTTGCAAGGCAGTCTCTGGAGTTGTGACTTGCCTGGGGTTACACAGGAAATAAATGTTAAGTATCTGAATTTGGATTTGAACTCAGATCCTCCTGACTGCAAGGCTGGTGCTTTATGCACTACACTTTTTAGTTGCCTTATAGTAGATACTTTATAAATGCTTATTAACTGGCTGGCATATAGATATTTTATAAATGCTTATTGAGCTGACTTTTTGAGGGTTTCAAACACAACCAAATATGGATTACATTATTCATATCTATAGAGAACTTTACAGATTTCTGCTCTGTTTCTGAGGCTAAAACTCTAAAATAACATACTCCATTGCTTCCTTGGATCCAGGATCTATCTTATAGATGAATGCACATCAAGGCAAATTTCAATTCATCTTTATTTCTTGTGAGGCAGCTAGATGGTGCAGTGGATAGAGCTCTGGGCTTAGAATCAGAAAGACTTATTTTCCCAAGTTCAAATCTGGCCTCAAACACTTATTTGTTATATGACCCTGGTCAACTCACTTAATTATATTTCCTCATCTATATATTGTAAGTGGAGAAGGAAATGACAAACCACTCCAGTATCTCTGTCAAGAAAACCCCAAATGGAGTCCCAAAGAGCTGGACTTGATTGAAAAGATTTAAACAACCACATGCTTTCCATCCTGGAAGAATTTTGCCTATGTTCTCCAATGAATTTTCCCTTGAATAGTCACCCAATGGACGAATGAATGAAAAAAAAAAGTATTCATTAAGGCCTATAGTATAAAGAACCTGATTGAGCACTGAAGATCCAAAGAGAAAAATAAGATAGCCCTCACCCTTCAGGAACTCCCATTCTAATGCAAGACATAGCACATGGAAAGTTTCAGCTGCAAGGCAGATGGAAAAGTCCCATGATCCTTTTAGTTCAACTATAAAGCAGATGGTGATGTCTCTTCTTTAATGTTATTTCCACTGATAAAATCATATCAGTTTCAGATGTTGAACCATTTGATGCGCCAAGGACTTTGGTGACAAGAAACTTTTTCTGGATCTTTAGTAGATATAGCTATTGTACTGCAGCTTTTGTCTGCATAGGTGATAAGTTGGAAATCTTCTAGGGTCATTAGAAACAAACAATAATAATAGCAGATTTTACATAGTACTTCATAAATCTTTTTCCTTGTAACAATACTTTTTCTGGAAAGTCTCTTGCTCCAGTAATCTTCTTCTCTATGATTGATAAGTTCTTCCTCTCAACTCCATTTTGAGGAAATATCTGGGTTTTAGATTATTAACATCTTTCCTAAAATATGGCACCCAGAGCTGATCATAATACTTCAGATGGGGGTCTGACCAGAGCAGAGAAAAGCAGAACCACCCTCTATTCATCTACATAGATCACAGTCTTTCTACATCTTTATGAATTGCAGAAAAATTCAGCCATTTATGGCCAACCCTCTGGTGATGAATCTGTCACATTTAGCTAGGCTGTTCTTTGGAAAACAGACCCACAGCAAGCTGGCCTGTACTTTCTAGGAGATCATTTCTGTCAGACTTAGGATTCAGCTATCATTGTCAGAAAATGATCAAGATCCTCACAATGCCCCATTGGACACTCTGCTGCTATTAATTTAGTCTAGCATCATATCAGCTTTTTGGAGGAAGCAAGTTACTGGCTCTTATTGTACAAGGTTGTTGACATGGACAGACTTCTGCCTCCATCTTCCATATCCTTTGCATGTACTATTTAAATTAAAGTTCAAGAAATACTCACTGAGGATCTACCATGTACAATGTACTGGACTGATCACTGATTAATTTTTTAAAACCTAAGTTTTAAACTAATTTCCTCATAATTAAATGCAATTTTATTAAATATGGGCCATTTTCCCAGTCTATTGAAATGCTTTTGGATTCCTTTCCAAAATCTAACCCATTAGCTATCTCTCCCAGATCTTGGTTATCCCCCAAATTTGATAAACATGCCATACAAGGCTTCATTCAAGCCATTCAATGCAAGATTCTCCTCCCTAATCCTTTGGACCAATTCAGACCTGAACACCTGGTCTATGATTAGGAAATAGTGATTAAATTAATTTCAGGAATTACTTTTGCCCTCATCTGCACTTCACCCTCCCTCACTTGAGAGAACCAGGCAGAAGCTGAAGAAGTATAAGATAAAAGTAACAGATATTAATATAGGGTTTTAAGGTTTGAGAAGCACTTAGCACTGAGATCTAGGTGCTATTACTTATTCCCATTTTACAGATGTGGAAACTTAAGACTAAGAACGATTAGGATCACATAGCTACTAAATTTGTAAGGCAGAATTCAAATCTGAGATCTTCACATCTCTAGCTCCTTCATTCTGTTTTTGTTATTGTTGCTCAATAATTTTTAGTTGGGCCCTTTTCTTCATGACCCCATTTAGGGTTTTCTTGGTAAAGATACTGGGGTGGTTTGCTATTGCCTTTTGCAGATAAGAAAACTGAGGCAAATAGGGTAAAGTAACTTGTTCAGGGTCATTCAGCTAAGTATCTGAGGCCAGACTGAACTCAGGAAGTTATCTTCTTGATTTCAAGTCCAGTGCTCTATCCACTGTGTGACCCAGTTGTCCCTTTTTCTATCTACTATCAATCAATCAACATTTATTAAATATCTATTTTGCACCAGGCCCTATTTATACTATTCTGCCTCTCTGTAGCAGGGATAATGGGGTACTATGAATCATGGAAAAAGAAGAGATTTTAACCCTTGCCTTGTACAACCTTCAAGAGAATTCCCCTGAATAGGAGACTGCTAGAGTCAAAGATGATATGTGAATTAGACTGTCCCTTTTCCCATCTCTGTTCCCAACAGTTCCTAGACAACCCTGGGAAGAAAATCAGTTGCTAGGACCCCAAAAGTCTAGTCTGACTCTCTCATTTTACAATGATGAAATTAAGGTCTTAAGAGCAGAAGTGAATTTCCCATCCTAAAGGAAGTATCCTCAAAGCTATTCAAGGAAGGCCAGATGAGAGAAGGTATTGTAGAAGGGTGATCTGGGAACTCTTGGCAGTTGGGACACAGCTTGGCAGAGAAAATATACCAGATTCATAAACAGTATGTAAATTCTGAAGATAAAGTCACCTTCTTCTGAGGATAAAGGAATTAATGATGCTTCGTGTAAGGAAGAGGAGACTGAGGGAAATGTGATCATTTGTTTTAAGTTTATGAAGGACTAGACATAATCTGATTTGTTCTGGAGAGCAGAATTCGAACCAATGGAGCTGAATAAAGGAGAACTGTAAGAGGATTGGGGAGGAGAATGCACACATTTCTAGTGGATGACCACTTCTTAAGTTTGCTATAGAAAGAATTCCAGGTTAAGGTAAAAAGAGTTGGACTATATGCTCTTGGATGTGCCTTGAGAGGTAATGGATTTTTGGTTCTCAGAAATCTTTAAGGTGAGACACAATGATCATTTCTCTGATTGGTTATGATGAGACTCATTTCACTAAGTTGGAATCTCAAATTCTATGATTCCATCCCTTCCATTTCTTGAGATTTTGTGATTCTGTGAGATGTTTCTGGGTGGGACGCAGAGCAATGACTAGTCATTTTGATGCCTGCGGCCAGCACCATGAACTTTCCCTAGAGCAACTCTTAAAAAAAAAATCAACTTTAAAAGATAAGTTAATTGGAGTGAGAAGAGAAATGATGAAATAAAGCCTTGGGATAACCAGTTTCTTTAATGGGTAAGAGGAAGGTTAGAGACCATAGGATATGATAAGATCCCTTCCAAAGAGGATACTTCTAAAGGAGAGATTAGATTAGAGCTGGGATAGGAACACTGGAAAGAGGAAGCATTCTAACTAATAAATTGCTATTTGCTACCTGGGTTCTAACTTAAAAGTCTCTGCCTGCTAAGTACAAATGCGGTCAGCACCCTTAAAATTTCAGTACCCTAGAGCAAAGCTGCAATGACCCTGCTGTAGTTATTGCTTGGATGGTAGGGGTAGGGCAGGTTTCTTGGTTTGAAACTTTCTAGCCTGAACATTCTCTTTCAGCCTCCCAGTGCCAATAATGAATGACTCACAGCTGATTTGTCTTTAAGAATGCTTGGGTGGGTCATTCAAGGAACTCACAGCATGACCCTGCAATGTTTTAGAATGTTTTCTCTCTGGCTTCTGGAGATTTGATTTTGTATGCCCACCCAACAATTCCTTTGTACTATTTAGTCTCAAGAAGAAAAGAAGAAAAAGTCTTGTTTCTCTGGCTTCAGGCTGAGTTTTTTGTATTGTGATTTACTATCCAATCCTGCTGATGCAACCAGGCATTGCAAGTGCCATCCACTAAGGCAGCCAACTGGGAGGGAGGAGGGGAGAGTGAATCACTCACCCAACTGACATCACCCAGAAGAGACACATTCAACAATTCAATTGTCTTTCTGCTTTGCCCGGCTGGTCCTATTTTTATCTGCCTTCTGTAGAAGCTCAATAAATACTTGGTAAGTTGAACTAAATGGAATTGGCACAGGCAGGAACTGAACAAAAAACAAATTCCACTTTCCTAACAAAGTAAACTCTTGGAAAAAAAGAAGGAAATTGCTCTAGTTTTCAGTGTAACTCACCTCCTTTTCTTTATCCTTTGCCCCATTCCTAACACTCTGACCCTTAACCCCCAGAGATCACCAGTGATCTCTGACTAGCATGGAAAAGTGATGTGATGGATGTTCAGTAGTTAGAGGTTGGGATAAATGACTCTAAATGTTCTTTTTTAAATTCTTAGATTCTATGACTCCATCACAAAACAACACATTAGAGTTTGAATGTGTTACCTCTCCCAAAGGGAGCATCACTCAGACAGGCGATGGAAAGCACATACCCATGTACCACTGATTAGCCATTTGACCTTGGAGTAGTCACAATTTTCCTGAGGTTGGCTTTCTTATCTATAAAATGGGAATGAATAACATCACATAGGTCTCAGGGTTGTGGGAATTAAATGAGATAAAAGTATGCAAAAGAGCTCTGCAAACTTTAAAACCCCATAAAAATGCCTGTTGCTATTAATATTATACTTGCATGACTCCTTCCTAGTTCTCTCAAATGAGAGAAGGGAAGATAGAAGATTGGACAAATCAATTTATATCAACATTTTCTAAGAACAGGGTTTGAGTTCAGGCCCTGAATTAGTCAAGGTAAAAGGGAAAGAGATTGTTTACCATGTGATTCTATATACCAAAAGAGATGCAAAAATGAAGTATGACATGATTCAGGCTGTCAGAGATTACAGCCTAGCATTTCACAATGTTGTTAGGAAAATATGATTATGTGGTATCCAAAAAAGTTCTTTGCAAACTGCAAAGTGCCATTCAAATGTTATAATCATCAGCAGACTGCTCAGTGGATAGAGCACTAGATCTGAGTTCAAATCCAGCCACTTACTGGCTGTGTGAGTCTACACAAGTCATTTAACTTTTGTCAACCTGTTTTCTCACAGGGTTGTTGTGAGCATCAAATGACATAATAATTGTAAAGCATTTTGTAAACTTTGAAGTGCTCTATAAATGTTAGCTATCATTGTTATTATAATAGTGGTTGTTATTAAAAAGTGGTACCTGACTCTGACCATTGTCTTTTTTTTTGCCATTCCTTATGTCATTGGTCACATGCGCAGTCCATTTATACCCACCAGGCATTTCCCCCACTGCCCTTTAGATCACCTGTGTTTTTATTTTTTTGAGATGAAGGTATTCCATGATTTGAAGACTTAGAGCATTGCTAAGAAAATGTCAGTCAGGGTTGAAAGAATGGGCTTTGGTGGCAGGGAATAGCTTGGGGTCAGTGGAGATACTTGCAATCTGTCATATGAGATCTGCTGCATTTTCTTCCTCCTATTCAATTCCAGGCCTATATCCCTATCCATCCCCAGTGCCAGCTCAAGATATATGTGCTGATGAGCTAACCCAAGAGACTGAGCGTCCAATTGCATGTCATAATATAGACAACAGGCATTTTTCAACCTCTTGTATTTTTCCCCAGTGGATGACTAGGCTGACCTCCTTTAAGTGGCTTTGGATTGCAGAGACAATAAATATGACATGGTCTTTGCCCTTTTCCTGAGAAACAGAGGAGAAGGAGTAGAAGGGCTAAGTGAAGACAGAGTTAGAAGTAAGGAAAAAGGGAAGTGAGAGAGCTTCCCTAGATAGCCTCAACATTCATTCATTCAATCTCAATTCAATTAACATTTAAATACCTACTCTGTGCAAGACCCTGCAATTGATACATGGATACCTGTGAGGTATAAAGATAAAATATGGTCTCTCCCTTCACAGAATTTATATTCTAGTAGAGGGAATGAGACATTGGTGCAAATAATCATAATACCAAGTTGAATATAACAATTGAGCAAGAGAAGTATAAAATGCTCAGGTGAAAAGCCAAGATTTTCTGATTCAAAGTGCAATATATTTCCATCACATTATATGAAACCAAAACTATCACCAACACTATCACTTGGTTTGGGAGAATGAACTAATCATGCATCTTCAGTCCTTTTCCCCTTCAAAAGTAAATTATACATGTGGGAGGAGGTTCTGTGGAATCCTAACCTTCCTTAACTTTTCACATTCTGAAAATCTCTTTGTCAGTGGTACCCACTATCCCATACTACCTCGAAGCTCTATGGAAACCTAAGTTTTCAGCATTTCTCATACTAGCATCTCCCATGTGATGCAATCAATTCCAAATTTCTTAATGAGACATTAAACCATCTATACTGTTTGTGTCCCTGCCCTGATCTCTTTACAGTCTGTGCAAATACCCTTTTGATTAAAGGGAGAAAGGAATAATAGCAACTGGTGGGACAAAGACAAGCTCTGGATGAATTCTAGAGTTGAGAATTGAAGAGATTATAAAATCCAAGTTGCCAGTAGAGGAAACCATTGAGGGTGGAGAATGAAAGGAGGAGGATTTTTTGTTACGAATCTTCCTTCCATCAGTTATGTAATTCTGAGTGGGAGCAAATGGACTTTTTAAAAAATTAAAGCTTTTTATTTTAAAAAAACATATGCATGGATAATTTTTCAACATTAACCCTTGCAAAACTTGTGTTTAAATTTTCTCCCCTTCCCCCACCCCTTCTCCTAGATGATAAGTAGTCCAATATATGTTAAACATGGTAGAGATATGTTAAATCCAATATATGCATGCATATCTATACAATTATCTCACTGCACAAGAAAAATCAAATCAAACTGTAAAAAAATGGGGAAGAAAATAAAATGCAAGCAAACAACAACAAAAAGAGTGAGAATGCTATGCTGTGAACCATACTTAGTTCCCACAATCCTCTTTCTGAGTGTAGATGGCTCTTTTCATCACAAGATCGTTGGAACTAGTCTGAATCATCTTATTGATGAAGAGAGTCATGTCCATCAGAATTGATCATGGCATAATCTTGTTGTCATGTACAAATAATGATCTCCTGGTTCTGCTCATTTCACTTAGCATCAGTTCATGTAAGTCTCTCCAAGCCTCTCTGAGGTCATCCTGCTGATCACTTCTTATATAAAATAATATTCCATAACATTCATATACCATCACTTATTCAGCCATTCTCCAACTGATGGGCATTCACTCAGTTTCCAGTTTCTTGCCACTACAAAAAGGGCTACCACAAACATTTTGAGCAAATGGACTCTTAAGATTATTAGTAGTAGAAAGTGCTGAATTCCAGAAAAAGCACAGAAACAGTAAGTCACAGAGGTAAGAAGCAAGTTCAAGTTGTGGTTTCTCTTAGCAGAAAATGAGTCTGACTATGGAGATGAGTAAACTCTAGAAATCCAATTGAACATGTCACCCAAAGGATTTGCTGAATACAAAAGGATTTGTATGATCTATCACAAGACTTTCAGGTTCTTCTGGACAGAATTGTGAGATGCTTTTGCTGTATGTGTATCCTACAGGATATATCCATATCCTATGGGCATCCTACCCACATTCCTCATTACTAGGTTTACATTCACTCTCCCATGAACTCAGTGTGCATTTGTAGGAGGTATACTCCAGGATTATGGGGAAAATTGTCCCTCCTCTACTGTCTGAATAAATACCTTTGCTAAGAGCTAATTGACTCTATTGCCTGACTGTTGAAAGGAAGTAACACCCATATGGGCTCCTGAAGTACTGGGGACCCAACTTTCAAATCTGAGGGGGAGTTGAGGAGTAAGCTAAGGGAGGATGTCACACACATCTAACTTTATTGTCAGTTTCCTCTTCCCTTAAGAAGCAAATATAATCAGAAGAGCAGCTAAGGCTGTTCTTGATGACTGCCAGAAAAAAGCATTCACAAAAGACCCTGCCAAGTCAGCACAAACAATAGACTCTCAGTTCAGGGTCAGAACTTCCCCCAGAGCCTGGACACTCTTACTGTTGTATGCTGACCCAAGGGTGACCCCATAGCAGATGGAACCTGGTTGAAAAATGTCTAGGCTGGGAGTGGGTGGGGCTGGGAAACCAGCTGCTTTCCAGGGCTCTAGCCTTAACTAGAGTTTGACAGAGAAGTCATGAGGAAGTTGTCTAATTTGTATGTTGCTTCCAATGGTAAATGTGCAAAGCAGACTGGTTTGTTTCATTCCATGAGAAGAAGGGTGTGTGTGTGTGTGAATCTATGTTCTGTTTCTACTAAAGAAAGAAAGAAAGGAATAATTTCTTTCTTTTTCAGTGGAGTAATAGGATAGGGGCAGGGTTTGGTTAATTTCACTAGCTAAGTGAGGAATGGGGATGGATTCTCCAAATGCATAGATCTCAACCAGGTAATTTACTGTATTGTGTTTTGCTCTTTACTGAACACCCTCTGAAGAGACAGATTTTATTTTAATTTATTTTTTTACTAAACATTTTTCAAAACATATTTATTTTTCAAAACATATGCACAGATAATTCTTCAACATTAACCCTTGCAAAACTCTGTATTCCAATTCTTCTTCCTCCTTCCCCCATTCCCTCCCCAGATGGCAATTAGTCCAATATATGTTAAATTTGGTATAAATATATATTAAATCCAATATATGCACACATATTTATACAATTATCTTGCTGCACAAGAAAAATCAACTCAAACTAGAAAAAATGAGAAAGAAAATAAAATGCAAGCAAACAACAACAAAAAGAGTGAGAATGCTATGTTGTTAACCACACTCAGTTCCCACAGTCCTCTCTCTGGGTGTAGATGGCTCTCTTCATCACAAGCTCATTGGAACTGGTCTGAATCAAGAGACAGATTTTAAACAGGGGCATAACACTAGCTAGCTAGGCAAGTTACTTAACCCCAACTACCTCAGAAAAAAAAGGGGGCAGAAGAGACACATTGAGAAGAACATTGAATCAATTAGTGTCAACTAGCATTTATTAAAGTGTCTACTATACAAATAGCTACATATAAAAAAGATACGTATAGCATAAATTGATAGTAGTTACAGACAGAAGATAGATTAAGGAGAACTGATAAAGGTTTCTTTTGGAAGGTAAGACTGTAGCTGAGATTTGAAGGGAGCTGGGGAAGCCAGAAGGCAGATCGGGGAGGGGAGAAGAGGAGTTAGTTCCACAACTAAGGAATCACCAGTGAAAATGCTAAGATTCAGGAGGTAGAGTGTTACATGACAGAATGTGAATGTACAAGAATATATAAAGAAGAATAAGGTATGAAAAGACTGGAAGGGGAAGAAAGAGCAAAGTTGTATAAGACTTTAAGAACAGGTGGTTTTATGTTTGAGACTTGAGCTAAGGGTCACTGGAGTTTGTTCAATAGAGGAATGACATGGTTAAACCTATAATTAGGGACTAAAATTATCCCTATTTTAATACTGAGAAAACAGAAGCAAATAAAAGTTAAATGACTTGCCTAAGATCATCTACTAGTAAGTACCTGAGGTTGGATTTAAACTCAGATCTTCCTGACTCTAGCAAGTTGTGTGTTCATCAAGGTCTCGGAGCATTTTCTTTTCTTTCTTTTTTTTTTTCATTTTTTAAAAAATTAAAGCTTTTTATTTACAAAACATATGCATGGGTAATTTTTCAACATTGATCCTTGCAAAACCTTCTATTCCAAATTATCCCCTCCTTCCTCCCATCTCCTCCCCTAGATGACAAGTAATCCAATACATGTTAAATATGTTAAATCCAATATATATATGTAGTTATCTTGCTGCACCAAAAAAAAAAATTGGACCAAGAAGGAAAAAAAAACTGAGAAAGAAAACAAAATGCAAGTAAACAACAACAGAAAGAGTGAGAATGCTATGTTGCGGTCAAGCATTTTCTAAGGTCCTTCCAGGGGGAGCTATACATTTAGAAGAGGTTCAAGGCTTTAGTCTTTTTTTTTTTTAAAATAACAACTTTTTATTTTCAAAATATATGCAGATAGTTTCCAACATTAACCCTTGGAAAACCTTGTGTTCCATTTTTTGTCTCTCCCTCCATCTCTGTTTCCTAGATAGCAAGTAATCTAGTAGAAGTTAAACATGTGCAATTCTTCTATCATATTTCCATATTTATCATGCTACACACACACACACACACAAAATCATACCAAAAAGAAAAAAAATGAGAAAGAAAAAAAAAACAAACAACAACAAAAAAATGGTGAAAATAAAATATTATGATCCATATTCAGTCCCTATATACAGATGGCTCTCCCCATCACAAGTCTATTGGAACTGGCCTGAATCACCTCTTTGTTGAAAAAAAGCCAAGTCCATCAGAATTGACCATCATATTAACTTATTGCTCTGTACAATATTTTCTTGGTTCTACTCATTTCACTTCACTAAATCCATATATGTATCAGTTCATGTAAGTTTCTCCAGGACCTTAGTCTTTTTTTTTTCCCCAGAGGCAATTGGGGCTAAGTGACTTACCCAGGGTCACATAGCCAGGAAGTATTAAGTATCTGAGGCTGGATTTGAACTCAGGTCCTCCTCACTTCAGGGCTGGTACTCTATCTACTACACCGTAGGGCCTTAGTCTTTAGAAAGAACTCTAATGGTATAATTTTAGCAATATGAAATAATAGCATCCCAGATTTGAAGTCAGGAAGGTCTGAATTCAAACCTTTATTTCCTACCATGCGACCATAAGAAAGTTGCTTATTTTCTCTGACTCAATTTCCTAATCTGTGAAATGGGGATAATTAGATTTTGAGAGTCTATTTTATAGGGTTGTAGTGAGATTCAAAAGAGATAGCATATATGTAGGATACTTTCTCAATTTTAATGTATATATAAGGGTGAATTCTCTCTCTCTTTTTTTTTTTTTAATAACTTTTTATGGACAGAACCCATGGTTCTGTAATTTTTGACATCATTATTCCTTGCACTCACTTCTGTTCCGATTTTTTCCCTCCCTCCCTCCACCCTCTCCCCCAGATGGCAAGCAGTCCTATACATGTTAAATAGGTTACAGTATATCTTAGATACAATATATGTGTGCAGAACCAAACAGTTCTCTTGTTGCACCGGGAGAATTGGATTCAGAAGGCATAAATAACCCGGGAAGAAAAACAAAAATGCAAGCAGTTTATATTCATTTCCCAGTGTTCTTTCTTTGGGTGTAGCTGCTTCTGTCCATCCTTGATCAATTGAAACTGGGTTAGCTCTCTTTGTCGAAGAAATTCACTTCCATCAGAATACATCCTCATACAATATCATTGTTGAGGTATATAATGCTCTCCAGGTTCTGCTCATTTCACTTAGCATCAGTTCTGTAAGTCTCACCAGTCCTCTCTGTATTCATCCTGCTGGTCATTTCTTATAGAACAATAACGTTCCATAACATTCATATACCACAATTTACTCAACCATTCTCCAATTGATGAGCATCCATTCATTTTCCAGTTTCTAGCCACTACAAATAGGGCTGCCACAAACATTTTGGCAAAGAGTGAATTCTCACTTCAGACATGGTGATGCAACAGTTGAGTGGAACAATAGGAACACAGGAACTCATACAAGTGTTAAGACCCCTAAAAAGACTCTTTCTTAGAGAATCCCAGAATCTAAGTGTTGGAAGAAACCTCAGAAACAATCTAGTCTAATCCTTGGCTTAAATAAAATGTTGGCACATCCTTTGAAAAATTCCCCTACGAGAGACAGTCTAGAACTTCAGCAATGGAGAACTTATTATCTTTAATTCCACATTTGGGCACCTCTATTTATATGACATTTTCTTAAATTCTCAAATCTGTCCTCCTCCTTTGCATCATTTATAATTCTGGTGGCATAGTAAATGGAATACGGACCTAGAATCAAGAAGACCTGAATTGAAATCCAGCCTAAGATATTTACTAGCTGTGTGATCCTGGGCCAGTCCCTGAATCTTGTTTGCCTCAGTTTACTCATCTGTAATATGAGCTAGAGATGGAAATGAATAAGTGGTGACAGAATTAATATTTTTGCTGAGAAAACCTCAAATAGGAGCATGAAGATTTGGAAATGACTGAACAATAACAACAACATGTGTATAATGTTTCCTTAAATTGCATTTCCAAAATCTTTTCCCTTTTCTTGCATTGTTTATAGTTCTGGCCTCTGCAATCAAGTGGGATGTACTGAATGTTTTTTTTCAAATGACAATTCTTCACATATACTCATCTTAGAGAGGCAGGTCCTCTATTTACTCAAAGTATACTTTTCTCTAGTTTAAACATTCCATTTCTTTCAATCAGCTTTTATATGGCATTGTCTGCAGTCCTTCTGCCATTCTTATGGACCAAATCCTCAATTCGCTTTCTCTTCCCCTTTCCAATAGCCCCAATGGCTTATTCTCTTTCCCATCTTGTTCTGATACGACTTATTCTATCTTTGAACCTCTTCCCAGAACCACTGTGAAATAGGACATGGTTTCTCATCTTCCTATATCTAGGAAGGCAGCTAAATGGTACAGAAAGCTGGATCTGGAGTCAGGAAGACTTGAATGTTAATCCTACCTTAGACACGATAGTTGTGTCACTATAGTCAAGTCATTTAACCTCTGTTTGTCTCAGTTTCCACAACTGTAGAATGGGGAGAATTATAGCACATAACTCACAGAGTTATTGTGAGGATTAAATTCAATAATATTTGCAAAGTGCTCAGCACAAGAAGATTTGGCACATTATAGGTGCTTTATAAATGCTTGTTTCCTTTTCCTTCCCTCTCTAAGTTGACAGGAGTCTTTTTAAAGGCTCTTACTGCTTCCGAATATGGAAAAACAGATGGGGAAAGTTTCAAGGCAGAGAAAATGGCATGAGAAAAGATGAGGAGGCAGAAAAGCATGTAGCATATTTAGGGAATAGTGAGCAGCTTTATTTGACTGAAGCATGGGAGCATTAATTCATGCATATATTAAATAGGAATTTATTATGTGCCCAGGTAATATGCTGAGTATATAAAGACAAAATAGAAAAAGTTCTTGTACTCAAGGAGCTTATATTTCATGAAAATGGAAAAAATAACAAGTATACATAGATAATGAAAAAAAGCATATACAAAGTAAATTTTAAAAAAATATAATTTTGGGAGGGCACCAGCAACTGAAGATACAGATACGTGAGTGAGACTCTTGTAGAAGGTACATTAAAGTTGAGTTCTAAACGTAGCTTCAGAGTCTAGAGACAGAAGTGAAGGAGTGAATTCCATTAATAATAGGAGATCAGGAAATGGTATACCAGGAGCATCCAAAAGGCTAGTTTGGATAGAATGAAAGGAAATGTTCTTCATGATCCCATTTGGAGTTTTCTTGGCAAAGATACTAGACTATTTTGTCATTTGCTTTTCTAGCTCATTTTACAGATGAGAAAACTGAGGAAAACAAAGTTAGGTGATTTGGCCAGAGTCACACAGCTAATAAGTGTCTAAGGCAGGATTTGAACTCAGGAAGATGAATCTTTTGGACTCTAAGCTCTGTCCACTGCCATATGAAGGGAAGTAGTGGAAAACAGCTGGCAAAGTAAGTTGGTGCTAGATTATGGTCCTTGAATGCTAGGTTATGGAATCTGAACTTTATCTTGTAGGCAAGATTTTTGTGGGATGCTTAAGAACTGTGATTTAGGAATCTTAGTCAATCAAATAATGTATAGGCTAGAATACATATGTAGCAGAGTGCACTGGAAATCTAGATGCATTTGCAATGAAGAGACCGGAGTTTAATGTGATTGACCATGAGCAAATCACTTCTTATTTCATGCCTCCGTTTCTTCATCAAGCAAAATAATACCTGTGCTAGGTCCCTTACCAAGGAAAGTACTTTCTAAGTCATAGAGTCATACATAAATATAATTACTGCATTAAGATAGAGAAGAAGAAGGATAAGGGCAAGAAAACCAGTTATGTAGCAATTCAGATTGTATTCTTCTAAACTTGAGATCCTATTAGTACAACCCCATTTTACTGATGAGAAAACGGAGGCTCAGGGAACTTTATTGACTCTCTCAAGGTCACTTGGGCAGTAAATGTCAGAGTTAGAATCTGAACCTTTATCCTCTGAATTAACTTTCCACTGCTCCCACAATATTTCAAGCCAAGGGTGAAAAGTGCCTGAACTTTATTGGGAAATGAAAAGGAGCATTGACTAAAATTAGATTCTGAAACAGCACTTGGTAATTGATTGAATTAAGGAGAGGGAGAAAACAAAGAAAACCTTTATTCTGGAATCGCCTGCATTCTTTGAGGCACCATTCCCTAATATCCATCTCTTAGAGAACTTTATCTTTGCCTGGGTTTTATAGATAGCCAGTTTAAAGCTTTGGAAGGATATTACCCTGATTGTCTTGGAAGTACTTAAGCCTCTCTGCCTTTTCATTCAGTACTTACTAGCTGTGTGACTAAGGAGAAATCACTTCTCTCTGTGGGTCATAGTTTCAGTATCTATAAAATGGACACAATAATCCTCTGCATTGCATATCTCACAAAATTAACTTTGAAGGGTTATAGAAATGGCAGTTATTGGCACTAATATTGATTTATTTTTTAAAATAAGCTATTTATGTATATCCTTTATTTTTATGTTTAGTATATAACCCATTATGTTCAAAATGAGTCCCTTCTCTTGTGCCAAGGAACAAAGAGCTAAGCAAAATCAATAGATATGGGGATTTTGTCAGATTATGTATGCAACATTCTGTACCTGAAATTCTTTCACAGAAAGGAGGGACTTTGTCATCTCTTGCCCTATCCTGCTCCAACCCCAGACTGATCATTACAATTATTTGGTTTTAGTGATTTATTTAAAAAAAAAATTATTTGCGATTTCTACCTGATTTCATAATCCCCTTCCTTTCTTTGGGTTTTTCTACAGTCTCAATTTTAATATTCATCTCTCCTTCCATTTTTATTCCAAACTTCTTTTTTTCAAAGCTGGGTAGGTCCCAGGTCCTATTCCTTTCACCTTCTCAAAGGCTAAAGCTTGAGCTTATCCCATAAATTTCAGGAAATAGACTCCTTGGGAAGGGCCCTGGTGAAAAGCTTTGAAAGAGGGTGGAGTATTATGGTACAGTAGGTCCCTGCAGAGAAGAGGAAGGGAGGTGGTCAAAATATCTTCTGGCAGACACAGCTATGATTTTAGTGTTAAGGATTAAGTGGAGAGAGGAGGTGTTGGGAACAGGGATCTCTGAGAATGCTGAACTATATTCCTTAGGATCACACTCCTCTGAGTCACAGAAACTCAGGGATCTTGGAAGTCATGCCATATAATCCTAAGGAAGAATCCCCTCTATGGCAGAACTTCTTAAATTTTTTTTCTACTAGTCATCCTTTTTTGCCTAAGAAATTTTAATATGACCCCAGGTATATAGATATAGAACAAAATAGTAATGAAAAAAGCAAATTAAACACTGATAATAAATCATAATTTTGTGATCCCCATGTTCAGTAGCAAGACCTCATATGGGGAAGCAAATCACAGTTTAAAAAGTTGGGTTTCATGGCATCCCCATAAAGGAGTCACTACAGGATTTGCCCAAAGGCTTCTAAGAAGAAGAACCTATTCCTTCTCTACTATGGAACAACTCATTCCTACTTAAAATAATTCTGATTGTTAGGAAGTTTTTCCTTACACTAAACTGAAATTCTGCCCCTATTTCTGCCTTCTGGGGGTAAAAGCAACACAAGTCTCTTTTATAACAGTCTTTCCACTACTTGAAGTCAGCTATTATGTTCCAGACTAATTATTTTCTGCTCCTCCATCTATATTCCTAGTTCTTCCAGATGCACTTCCTTTTGCATAATCTTAATGTAGGATGGAAATATATAAAATGTTTTTATTAGGTGCTAGCAACTGTGTTTGCTTGATTGGAGGTCATAGAAAAACTTGAGAAGCCATTTGGATCAAACCTCTTCTTTTATAGGGGAGGAAACTGAGGCTCAGAGAGTTCAGGATGTCCAGGATCACATGGGCTATAGAGCCAGGATTAAAGCCCAGGTCCTTTGTCTATCCTAAAATGTGATGCTGAGAACTGAACAGGAACAGATATCATTTGACTAGGAGAGAAAAATCCAATGCATCTATTACCTCCCTAGTACTGGATACTATCTAATTTCTTCCTTTTAAAAATACTTAATTTTCAAATTTATGGAATAAAATGAGTATTTCCACAACAACAGTAAAAAAGATAATTGCACATGAAACTTTAACTCTATCATGTGCCACAGTTATCACATATATTTCTTTTTTCTCTCCCTACTTTAGAGATGCCATCATTAGACATAAATCTCTTTATGTATGTATATATGTATACACACATAAGTATGTAAAATTATTCTTTACATACTTCTATTTATCAGTTCTTTCTTTGGATGCAGATAGAATTTTTTCTTTAGAATTAATCTGGGTATTTATAATAGTCAAAATGACATTCCCTGAAAACAATATTGCTGTTACCATATACGTTTCCTCTTAGTTCTAATCATTTTGGTCTTAATTGTTTCATGCAAGTCTTTCAAGATCATTGAGCTTATAATTTCTTATAACATAGTAGTATTACACCACAATCCTAAACCACAACCTCTTCAGCCTCCCTGAATTGATGGGACTCCCTGCAATTTCCAATTCTTTGCTATGATAGAGAGAGTTGCTACAAACATTTTAGAACATATACATTCTTTTCCTTTTCCTAATCATCTTTAAAAATAGACCTGGTAGTGGTACTGCTCTACCTAATCTCTTAATGCAACACAAGATTACATTGCCTTTTGGGCTGCCAGATTACACTGCTTAGATCTTTTTACAGACAAATTGCTTTTTAGATATTTTCCATTTTGAACTTTTGAAATTGATTTTTTATCCCTTTCACTATCAATCAATCAATCAGGATTTATTAAGCATGTAAAATGTTCTAGGCACTGTGCTAGGTATTGAAAATACAGTAATAAAGAATGGAGCCATCACTACTCACAAGGAGCTTATGAAGGAGTAAGATAATTAAATATATAAAAATATTCAGCATGACTATGAAGTGAATAAATACAAGTATATACAAAGTAAATAAATAATTTGGGAGGGAGGACACTAGTGGTTTATATGAAAAAATAAGCAAAATTTCATACTGAAGATGGTGCCTGAAATGGAACTTAAAAAAAGAAAGGGAGTCTATGAGATGGAGATAGGAAGGACTACATTCTAGGCATGTACCGCGCCACTTTACAGAAATGGGAGGGATGTCATGGGTGAAGGTCAATCTGGCTTTCAGAGTGCAGGCAGAAGAATGTCTAATGGGTTTGAAAAGATGTTTTTGGGCCAAGAGTTAGAGGGCTGTTCTTGCTTTTCAAGGTCTCTGTGGATTGCGACTTTCATCCAATATATTAGTTATCTTAAGTATGTGCCATCTAGATTCTTCCAAAATACTCATAAAAAATGTTAAATCGCAGCAATCCTTGATATGCGCCACCTCCTTCCAAGACAGTTGTTTGGGTTTTTCTTGGCAAATATACTGGAGTGGTTTGCTATTTCTTTTCCCAGCTCATTTTACAGATGAGGAAACTGAGGCAGAATTAAATGACTTGTCCAGAATCATACAGCTATTAATGTTGGAAGCTAGATTTGAACTCAGATATTCCTGATTCTAAGTTTGGCATTCTCTATTCACTGTACCACTTAGCTGCCCTAAAATGATACTGAATATTAAAGACTATTCTTTCAGTTGAATGGACAGACTCCTAATTCATCTAACCATACAATTGTCCAGTCCACATTTCTCTATCTTGTCCAACAAGGAAAGGACAAGAGTCCCAGATTCTGTTATATAATGTCGTGTTATATAATTCTTGTCTGCTTTAATTCTTGTGTTTCTTGCCTTATCTTCTAAATAGTCAGTCAGTAAGCATACATGTGCCCAGCAAGTGCTAAACATTCGAATTTCACAGAAAGGCAAAAGACAGTCCTTATTCTCAAAGATCTCAATTTAATGGATGATACTACATTTGGATTATCCAAATGAAGTATCCTCCATTATGTACAAACAAGCTATATAAACAGGATAAACTGAAGATAATAGATTAGAAGGCACTTTAATTAAGAGGGATCAGAAAGGACTTCTTGGAAAAGATGGAATTTTAGCTGAGTCTTAAACAAAATCAAAGAATTCTGGAGACATAGATGATGAGTAAGAATATTCCAAGAATGAAGAATATATGAAAGAGAATATACTTGGAGTTTGCAGACAGAATATCTTGTCTGAGAAGAAGTAAGAAGGCCAGGGTCAATGGAAGAGTTCTTGAGACAAGAAAGGAAGGGAAGAAGGAAGCCAGCTCGCGAAGACCTTTGAATGCCAAAGGGAGGGTGTGTGTGTGTGTGTGTGTGTGTGTGTGTGTGTGTGTGTGTATATGGAGGGTGTGTGTGTGTGTATATGTATGTGTGTGTGTATGTGTATGTGTGTATACATATACATACATACATATATATATATATATACACATACATATT
This sequence comes from Antechinus flavipes, assembly GCF_016432865.1. Taxonomy (NCBI): domain Eukaryota; kingdom Metazoa; phylum Chordata; class Mammalia; order Dasyuromorphia; family Dasyuridae; genus Antechinus; species Antechinus flavipes. The sequence continues at coordinate 641,134,060 of NC_067398.1, forward strand.
TGTGCATATACCACAAAGAATTCTCCTTCACTTAAATCCAAATCACTTGAATGTCATGGCATTACTTTTCAGATGTCATGGTCCTCTTCAAGAATGAAGGGCAGATAAATAACAATCTCTTTGAATAGAGCTGCCTCACTGGGGATCTGGTCAGTTGGGAAACTTCTTCCTCCATTTTTCTTCCTTCTTTACTTTCTTTTTTTCTTTCTATCCTTCCTCCCCTCCTCTCTCCCTCCTTCCTTTCATTCTTTCTTTCCCTCCCTCCTTCTCTCCTTCCCTCCCTTTATCCATAAGGATATCATACCCTTACCTACAGATACACACACATAAATGTGTGTATATATATATACACATATATTAGAATTAGAATATATATATAAAGACATCATCATATATATAAACATATACATATGTCAACATGTATATATTTTGTATTATTTTTCTGTCATGTTTATATTTTTATATATCATCCCAGAGGTGACAAGGAGTAAATTTTCCTCTACCTGTTCCATCTCAATAGCTGATCTTATGACTATCTTGTGGATAATATCTATTTTTTTTCTACCTCAACTTGCTTTATACAGTAGACAGAACACTGATTTTGCAGTCAGAGGGTCTTAGTGCAAGTCTTGCTTCTGATGCTTACTTATCATTTGTGTGATCTGGATTGAATCATCTGTTTGGGGTTTTCTTGGCAAAAATTCTGGAATGGTTTGCCATTTCCTTTTCTAGCTCATTTTATGGATGAGGAAACTGAGGCAAACAAGTTCACACTGCTGGTTAAGTGTTTGAGGCAGGGTTTGAACTTAAGTCTTCCTGACTTCAGGCTCAGAACTCTTTGTCTACTTGGTCACCTCGATGTTCTAGCTGAACCTCAGTTTCTTCTTCTGTAAGATAAGAAATCTGTATTAAATGGTTTCCCAAGGAGCTTTCCACCTTTGTTATGCTCTCCCCGTCAAAAGCTGAGCCAACATATTGGTACCATCCATGCAATCATAAAACAAGTATTCACTGAAGGCTTACATGTCCCCTATCCCCAAGTAGGCTCCCTAAACCGTAGGGCCTTAGATCAAGAGACTTGATTATAATCACAGGCCTTTCCACTTGCAATACCTAAACTTTTTTTTTTTTTTTTTTTTTTTTTTTTGGTGTCAAGACGCCTTTACATTCTTAAAAACTGAGGTTCTCCCAAAGTGCTTTTATATATGTGGTCTCGTTATTTCTCTAATCTAATCTTTTTACCTCACTTTTCCTAATGTCCTTCTTTTCCTCCTTCCCGAAATGCCAAGTACAAAGACTCTCGGAGTTGAGGGGGAAGGGAGGATGGTGGAGCTAGGGAAGAGAGGGAGAGGAGGAAAAGGTACCTCTTCCACCTCTTAGGCGTGTGTGTGTGTGTGTGTGTGTGTGTGTGTGTGTGTGTGTGTGATAAAGACAAAAGTGGAAAGGCGAGCCAGCTGTAGTGGGGGGGAGGTGGGACGTAGCCGCACTCCTGCCAGCTGAGGGCCCCCCGCGGAGCTTCTGGGGGAGGGCGTGGGCGTAGCTTGGCTAGGGGGACACTGGGGACAGTAGCGCAGACGGGGAAGGCCCGGCAGTCGCGTTCGCGCGTGCGTCCCACTATACTCTCCCTCTTCTCCCCCCTCCCCCCCACCCAGACGCACGCTCCCTTCCCACGCCCCCGCCCTCCTCCTGCCCACCGGGAGAGTCGGAACCCCAGCCCTAGTCGAGCAGAGGGAGAGAGCTCAGTCGTGCGCCCCGGGGGCGGAGAGGGTGGGGAAAGGAGGGAGGAGGGGAGGTGGAGTGAGGGGGAAGGAAAGAGGGAAGCAGCAGCAAAGAAAAGGAAAGCAAAGACCACCAAAGCGAGGCCAGAGCCGAGGGAGGCGGGGGCTGGGGCTGGTAGGGAAGGGAAGGGCGCGTGAAGCCCAGAGTCGCAGCTGCCCCGGAGCGCGCTGAGGTCGCCGCCGCCGCCGCCCTGTCGCTCTGGCCGCCCGGGATCGCTGAGCCTCCGGGGAGCGGGGGCCAGGTCAGTGTCCGAACCTCTCCACTCCCGCTCGCTGGAGGAAAGGAGGAGGGTGTCACCGGCGGGGGAGGGGAATGGGGCTTGCTAGCGTGATGGGGTGGGGGGAGATAGAGGGCGGGGACCCAAGCATTAGGGTCACTTGCACGGGGGTGAGGGGCAGGAAATCGAAGTTTGCATGCCCGGGCGGGGCGGTGCTCGAATAGGGGGGAGGCTGGGAAGGGGATTCGGGTTTGCTGGGGCGGGCTAGCCGAAGCGAGGCGGGGCGGTGCATACGTGGGGGTTGGGGGAGGTCGAATTGCTTTGTGTAGCAGCAGCTAGTAGACCCCGCCGGCTGCGCCAGGAACCTGGGTGTGTGTATGTGTGTGGTACCCTTCTTTCACTGAGGGGTTGTGGTGGGCATCGAGAAGGAAGGAGGGAATGCTACTGATGCCCCCAACCCTGCAGACTCTTCTTCCAAGAGCGCACCCCCCCTCTCCCCATCCCGTTCTCTTCCTGCATCGACTCCCACCTTCTAATTGTGGCTTCTCAGCCCTTTCTGTCTCCCTGCCCTTTCAGATGCCCGAAATCTCAAACTGCCCATTCTGCCAGTCATCTCGAAGCTTTCATTCATTCCCACCCTACTTCTTCCCTTCATCCCTCACCCGGGTTGTTTCAGGGCAACCTGGAATTCTGAAGTCAATGTAGGTATTCAAACCCTTCTGGGATGGCTGGGCTGGATTGTGCCCACCAAAATCAGAAGTAGCCCAGGTAGCTTGGGGTGGCATTTCCTCACGGAGCCTGTGGCTGAGCTGAGTGGACAGCTTGAGCAAAGTGACACCTGTACTGTCTGGGTCCTCAGCACCTCCGGTGACTGCTGCCCACTCTTTTCTGGCTGAGGCTACTTAATTGGAAACCTCAATGTTGCCCCGATCCAGGGTCCAGGCTGGCAAGTGGGGCTGAGATACGTGGGTATCATCTCTTCTTTTAACCTGGGTATTTCGACAAATCAGACTAGCCATTGATCCTAGAGCCCAGCAGGGGGCAAAGGGAGGCCTATTGGATTCCTGTTCTGGAGAGTTGTGTATACACAGTGTCCTAATAGATTCTGTAGGCTGGGTAGCAGGTACTTTTCTGATCTCCCTTAATTCTGGCATCATCTTTCTATTGATTATCTTCAATTTATCCTACCCATAGCTTTTTTGTACCTGATGCTTTGCATATCGTTCCATTAGACTGTGACTGCTTCAAGAGGAAGGACTGTATTTTGCCTTTCTTTGTATCCTCCTACACTTAGTACAGTGTTAAATAAATGCTCTTTGACTGACTACACTAGATCATCTTGGGGGCAGCAAGTCATGGAACTTAGGACTCCTATTCCTCCAAACTACTGGCAGGAGGAAATTTGATTTCTTCAGTTTCCCTCCCTCCTCCCCTTCCTCAGTCTCATGCTGTTTTAGACAGCACATGCCCAAAGAATTTTGTGTATATGTGTCTGTGTGTCTGTGTGTGTTGATGGTTTCCAGATGAGTCTGTAGCATTGGAAACCCAGTTAAATCCCAGCAATTGGTTGCATATTGGAAGGTTTGGTGGGACTGTTGATTTCTCTGGAACTGTCATCTCCAAACTTTCTGTTGGCTGGCCGGAATCAGGATTGGTACTTCACAAGGAGAGAGGATGAGCCCACAACATTGGAGTGAAGGGGCAGGACAAGAGGATCTAATCTGTTATTCTTATTGAAATCCATGAAAAAGAATTTCTCAAATGCCTATTATGGGACAGATATGGTGCTAGTTACTGGAGATACAGACAAAAAGAGAGTAAATCCTTACTCACCAGGAAGTTTCTTTCCATCAGTTATTACAAGATCTTCAGGATCTATAAAGGCTATGAATCTGGTTGTTCCTAAAGTCCACAGTCATGATCACAAAGGCATTTTCTCTGGTCGTCCCCATATGCCTGATATGACTACTGACCTCCTTGGCTTCTTTTAAATCCCATCTAAAAACCCACCTTTCAGAAGAAGCCTTCCCTAACCACCACTAATTCCAGTGCCTTCCTTCTGTCAGTTATTGCTTATTTATCCTGTATGTAGCTTACTTTGTATATGTCTATTTGCAAGTTGTTTCCATCATTAAATTGTAAGCTTCCTTTAAGGCAGGAACTATCCCCAGTACTTAGCACAGTGCCTGGCATATAATAGCTGCTTAATAAAATGTTATTGAATTTAATTGAAATGGAAAGGTGATTCTGTATGGACTTTGATCCCAATCTCACTCTTTGCTCTATTGTTTCTTTGATCACATGTACCCCCATGCCTGCAATAGCCTCCATATCTCCATTGTCTTTCCAGCTTGTTACATGGTGATTTGGTATGGTACCTAGTGATGTGGAAGGAACCTAGGTGGTATGGTGGATAAAGTGCTGAGTCAGGAATATCTGACTTCAAATCTAGCTTCAGATATTTATTGGCTGTTTTACTCTGGGCAAGTCATTTAACCCTGTTTGCCTCAGTTTCCTCATCTGTAAAGTGAGTTGAAGAAGGAAATGGCAGACCACTCAAGCATCTTTGTCAAGAAAATCTCAAATTGGGTCATGAAGAGTTGACATGATTTAAAAAATAGCAACATTGCACCAAAAGCAATTCTAGTGATATGGTGTAATGATTCAGAATACTGAATCAAGTTATTTATATTTGAATCTCAGTGGAACATATTTGATGTTTATCTGTCTTTCCAAACTATTCTTTGTGAAAAGCAACTCAGCATAAAGCAGGGATAATTAGCCTTTTGTGTGTGTGTCATGGATCTCCTCTCAGAATGATGTTTTTAAATGTGTAAAATAAAATCAATAGGATTATAAAAGAAATCAAATTATATTTAAACAGTTATCAAAATTATTAAAAAGAAGCTCATGGACCTCAAGTTTAAGAGGTATAAAGGAAAATGTACTTAGAGTCAGAAGTCCTAGGTTTGACTCCTGCCTATAATATTTGATTTTATTTTAAAAACATATGCAGAGACAGCTAGGTGGCACAGTGGATAGAGCACCAGCCCTGAAGCCAGGAGGACCTAATTCAAATATGGTCTCAGATATTTAACACTTCCTAGCTGTGTAACCCTGGGAAAGTCACTTACTCCCAAATGCCTCAACAAAAAACAAAACAAAAAAACCATACACATAGATAATTTCCAATATTCACCCTCATAAAATCTTGTGTTCTAAATTTTCCTGCCATTCCCTTCCCTAGATGGCAAATAATTCAATGTGTATTAAACATGTGCAGTTCTTCTATACATATTTCCACAATTATCACACTGCACGAGAAAAAAAATCAGACCAAGAAGAAAAAAAAATAAGAAAGAAAACAAAATGCAAACAATCAACAAAAAAGTGAAAAAAACTATGTTGTATCAGTCCCCACAGTTGTCTCTCTGGGTGCAGAAAGCTCTCTCCATCACAAGACCATTGGAATGGGCCTGGATCACTTTGCTGTTGAAAAGAGCCACGTTCATCAGAATTGATTGTCACATAATCTTGCTGTTGCTGTGTACAGTGCTCTTCTGGTTCTACTCACTTCACTTAGCATCAGTTCATTTAAGTCTCTCCAGGCCTTTCTGAAATCATCCTGCTGATTGTTTCTTATAGAACAATAATATTCCACAACATGTATATACCATAACTTATTCAACCATTTTCCAACTGATGGACATCCACTCAGTTTCCAGTTCCTTGCCACTACAAAAAGGGCTGTCACAAACATTTTTGAACATGTTGATTCTTTTCCCTTTAGGATGCTTGACTTTCTTAGCCATACTCTTCTAACCTTAGAATTGGAAAAATCTGTGTTGTTCCAAGGGATACCTGAATCAATAAAGCCAACCAATCAACCGGTATTTTTAAAGCTTCTAATGTGTGCTAGACTGAAGATGTAAAGAAAAGTGAGATAGTCTCTAGCCTGAAAGAGCTTATATTCTCTAATGAAATCACAGATTCTTGAAATATTGGATTAAGAAGTGGAAAGACTTGCATTTGGAATTATGTGTCATAGTAAGTAGAGCTGGAAGGGATCATGGAGCTCATCCACTCTGATCTATTCATTTTATAAATGAGGAATCTGAAACTTTATGAGTTTGAGTGGCTTGTTCAAAGTTACTCATTCGGGTAGTAAGCAGTAGAGCCAAGATTCAAATATAGATCTTCAAGCCTTTATCATTATCCTGGGCATTTAACCCCAAATAATAATAATTGCTTGCATCTTTATGGTACTTACTATGTGCCAGCCATGTTACAGTTATTATCTTATTTGATCTACACATTCCTGGAGGGTGAAGTTATTATTATCCCCATTTTACATTTGGGGAAACTGAGGTAGTCAGGTAGAGTGACTTGCTTGGGGTCCCATGATGAGCATTTGAGGTTGTATTTGAACTTAGATCTTCCTGATTTCAAACTCACTGTACCACTAAGTTACTCACTTTGAGAGAGCAAACTCTGAGTGCTGACAGTGCTTTATTAGTGAGAACTTGGGCACAAGTCCCTCTTTTTTAGACCAAGGATTCTTCTCTTTTATGTTAGGGATATTTTTGACAGACTGGTAAAACCTGTGGAACCCTTCCCAGGGTAATGTTATTAAAATAATGCCTGAAGATTGAAAAAAAATCACATTTGTTGAAGTACAGTTATGTGAATATTTTAAAAACAAGTCAGACTTCTGGTTAAGAACTGCTGCCAGAAGGTAAGCTCCTTGAAGGTAGGCACTTTGGGTTTTGTGTTGATATGTCTTACACTTAGGAAAGTGATTTGCAAATGGCAGATACTGAATGCTCTTTATATTGAATTGAATTGAGCTTTGGACACAGATAGAGAAGGTTGAGTTTATTCTTCAATATAATTTCCTGAATGCTTGATGAACAAGGTATCATAGGGAAAAAACACTGAACTTGGGTCACAGAACTTGAGTTCAAATTCTGACTTGTAAATATTGTGTGTCAAGACTGTACTAAGGATTGGGGGTACAAAGAAAGGCAAAAACATGGTACCTGTCCCCGAGGAGCTCACAGTCTCTTGGGAGAGACAGTGTGTATGATTCCTTATTACCCTGGTTCTCTTATCCCCCAAAGAGGATCTATCTAGGATGCTGGAAGCCTTTCTCTGGGTCTTTTTTTTTTTTTTTAACTCTTTGGATATGAGTTTAGCACTTGGTCTGTCTCTGAGTTATTTATGTTTCCCAGATGCCCAGGTGGCATAAACATTAGAATTCTGGATCTGAAATCAGGAAAACTTAAATTCAAATCTAACCTTTGTTACTTACTTGTGTGATCCTGTGCAAGTCAAACTCAGTCTGCCTCAATTTCCTCATTTATAAAATGAGGATAATAATAGTACTTATCTCCCATGGCTGTAGTGAGAATAAAAATTTTGTGATGTGGCTGGCAAACTTTAAAGCATTATATAAAAGCAACTCTTATTATTGTCTCTTGCTAAATGATGAACTTACCTTCTTTCCCAATAGGATTTTTGGATGATATATTCCTTATGCCACTTTTTGATTGGTGCTCATTCTTGGAAATAATTTCTTAACCCACTCTTGCTCACTAGGTGTGTCTTTGTTAGCTTTTGGGCAAATGAAGATCATGCAATAGAATGAATTGATCTCCAAAGGTGTTTGCTGCTCTCATGGGAGATATCTTTTGTAGAGTTCCAAAGAAAAAGGGAATCCCCAAGTGAGGTCTTTGATCTGGCTCTTTTTTGTGTTGATTTCATTGACCACGCCCTACTTTTCTCCCCAAACTTAGACTTTTTCTGTGAGAACCATAGCCATTTTAAAGATGGGCCTAGTGAGCCATATAGGGTCTTTTCCAAGGGAATTAAAGAATGTCTGTTACCCAGATGAGCATAAGCAGTTGGCTAGGTGTCCTATTGAGTTAACCCATCAGCTGTAGATATCTCAAACTGGCTCTGTATTCAGATACCCAAATAGACCCAAAATGGCATCAAAGGGAAGAGACAAGGCTGAATTGTATTTGGGGATTTGAAAAATGCTTTGAAGAATCCAAAGCTGCTCCCTGACACAAAGCTTCATCTTTTTTTTTTTTTTTTGACATCAATTTTCTCTGGGTGAATTATGAAATGTTACAGTCTTTGAAGACTCAAATAAAAATAACTTAAAATGTTTTATGCCCATTATCTCTCAATCCTGGCAAACTCACTTGAGGAAGGTAGAACATGTATTTTTACCTTTATTATACAGGTTAAGAAACTGAGGCAAGCAAGGTTTTGTATAGGGTCACAGAGCTAGGAATTATCTGAGGCCAAATTGATCATGTATTTGGGAAATATTTAACAAAATAAATATTCAATAAAACACTGATAAAATTACATTTGGAAATGAAGCCAATCTGCTGCCTATAGAGATCCTTATGTGTGGATTAGTGGCCCTGTTTCTAATTGAATTTGACAGAACTGTTATATGGGGCTGGACTAAGTTACTGTTTGTTGTTTGATGAGAGATTTTGTCTAGTTCTCAGAGGTTCTGATGTCTAGGGAGCAGACTGTGACTGTCTTCAGTAGCTCTCAGCCTAGCACTTGATCTTTTTAAATAACATGTTTTATTGATGCTTTTAAAAAGTTTACATTGTTGTCAGTTTCCCCACAGAATCCTTTCTTGTAACAAATTAAATACAACAAAGCAAAGCACATGGAGACACTGGCAGTGAACAACGGCTTATACCTGATTATCACCTCTCCAGACCTATCTGTAGATGGGATTGTCGCCTTTGACCAGAAGATTAGTCAATCTGAACTGAGGTCTTTTTCTTTCTTTCTTTTTTGGGAGGAATTATTATGTTATTGTGATTATTGAGTACTATTAGTACTCTTGATTCAATTTAATTTGCGTGTATCAATTTACAAGAATCTTTTGTTTTTCTGAATCTTTCATATTTGTCATTTCTTATAGAGCACTGATATTCCATTACACTTGCTATAATTGATTTTGTCGAGCCATTTTCTGGATGGGTACTATTTTAATTAGAATCCATAAGCATTAAGAATCTGATATTGATTAGGTACTATCTTAGGCACTGGGGTTGGTTGCTCTCAAGGAGATTACCACATTCTACTAAGGAGAGGCAAGGTTTTCAGATAAATAAATCTTTAAGTCTGCATAAAATAAATACACAGTGATTGGAGGGAAGAATTTTTTGCTACCACATGAAGTTCTTCTATAAGTATTTTGGCATGTAGGGGACTTCTCCATGAACTCTTCAGAGGGTATATAAGCCTCTTCTCCTACATCCTTTTCCTTCCCCTCTCCTTGTTAATATAATTTCTGGGTCAGAAGGTATAAAAAGTTTAGTCCCTTTGCTGGCATGATTCCAAGTTATTTACTAGACTTATTCATCTAAGAGTAAGTCCCAAAGTCAAGAAGTCCTGAATTTAAATCTAGTTTTAGACATATAGGGCAAATCATTTAACCTTATCTGCCTCAGTTTCCTCATCTGTTAAATAGGAATAATAAGAACACCTACTTTCCAGTGTTGTTGTGAGGATAAGTTGAGATATTTATAGAATGTATTGCCAATCCTGAAATTCTATATAAATTATTGTTGGCATGTTACTATTATTACTACTTATGAACTCATCCTCTTCTGACTTTGGCTTCTTTTGAGAGATTAAAAAAAATAGAGATAAAAGAGATACAGAAGATTTCCATGAACTATCAATGCTGTTGGGTGTCATCCATGTTTATCCACAGAAATGCTACCCTGGGTCTCTGATCCAAGGGGAAAAAAAGCCTGGCTTGAAGATAGGTTCTGAATAAGCTGCTGGGAATGAGGCTAGCAGAATGTGGGCGCTGTCAGTCCTAGAGGGGATAAAAGGGTGGGGGGTGATGGTGTAGTCTAGTTTTAGCACCCCAGCAGCTGTTTTAAATACTGGTTCCTTTGTTGCTTCTTATGTGATAAAGATATTTGCTGATGAATGGGTCAGGATGGGCCTCTTGTCTCTTTCCTTCCTTCATCTTCCCAGGGGTTATGGTGTCAATAACTGAATTGTTTTAGGACCACAGGGTTTAGTGTTGCAAGGGAATTAGAGGTCATCTCATTTAGGTTCTTCCATTTTATGTAATAAGAAGGAAATTCAGGGCCAGTGGGGAAGGGAAGGACTCAGCTGAGATCACTTGGCGAACTTGGGACTCCCAGACAGAACAAGGCCCAGGCTGGCAAGTCCTTAAGTAAGCATATCACCATTTTTGAGGGTTTTTTAAAAGAAGTGTTATGGATTCTTTTAACCACAGGGAAACAGATGGGTTAAAACAACATACAAGAGGACATTCAAGAGATTTTAAAAGCATTTGAGTAATGGTTCCCCCTGGCTGAACTAGAATGTCAGCCTGTTTTTTTTTTTTTTTTCCAGCTCCCATCCTGGCCATTCCTTTATTCAGAATTTGGCTCCTTATATGAGGATCAGTTAAAGGACCTGGGGATGTTTATTCTAGAGGAAAACAATAATTGGAAAAATATATATTCAGTGCTTACTATGTGTTCAGCCATGGAAACAAATAAAAAAAGAGACAATCCTTTCACTAACATTCTGTTAAGGAATAAAAGACTATCTATGCCTTTTTTTCCTTCCTTCCTCCCTCCCTCCCTCCCTTCCTTCCTTCCTTCCTTTCTTCCTTCCTTTCTTCTTTCCTTCCTTCTACCTTTTCCTACCTTCCTATTTTTCTACCTTTCTTTCTATTGATCTATCAATCCATCTATCCATACATATATACGTATATATGCACATGCATATATATGGACATATACATGTGTTTTGTGTCTATATTTTATATATGTATAGATAGTTTTAGTTTCAAATCAGATAGGTCCCATTGTCCTTCGCATACAATAGTAAAACAAATGATAGTATCTATTCTTTCATGTCATTTCTACTATTAAAGCGATATACATTTTTGATCAAGGAAGAATAAAAAGAAATATATGTACAAAAATATTTGTAATGGCCCTTTTTGTTTTATAACAAAGAATTAGAATAGGATAGAAGGAAAGTGAGGCAGCTAGGTGGTACAGTGAATAGAGTGCTAGACCAGGAGTTAGGAAGACTCATCTTCCTGAGTTTATATCTTGTTTTCAGACACTTAATAACTGTGTGATTGTTTGCTTCCCCCCCTCCCAAAAAAAAAAAAAAAAGAACAAACTTAAAAAAATAAATTGAGAAGGTTGGGCTAGATGGTCTCTAAGGTTCTTTAAATATTAAGCTCCATGATCCTTTATTCCTAAGAGAGGCAATGTGTTGGATAGGTGCTGACTTTGGAGGAGGGAAGAGTAGAGTTCAATTTCAACCTTTGATACAACCAGATTTTATAACCCTGGACAGTTAATGTAACAATTGGGTACTCTAGGCCAGTGGTTTTTATAATGAGAGCCAAAGATCAAAGGGGTCCAAAACCCTCTTAGCTATCTGTGAAGTCAAATTTATATTTATAATAATATTAAGACATTTTATGCCTATTAAGCTATTCCTCCTTTTCCTAATTTCAAATCTCTCTAAGGCTTAGATTTTCTTATTATACTTAAAACAAAACAACATATCGCAACAGATTAAAAGCAGAAACATATATGAGAATCCAACTGTCTTCTGTTTAGCCAGATGCTAAAGAATGTGTACAGGAATATAAAACAGTGCCACTTTTCTCATTAAACTTAAAAAAAAGTATAGTTATTTTCATAACAATATGTTATATTAACATGTAATACATGTGTTATTGCTATTTAAGCTAATTAATAAATATGTTAAAATGTATCAATTTAATTTTCTGATGTAGTGAATATTGATAGCTGTAATCCACATAAATGAAAACTTTCTGGGTCCTCAGTAATTTTTAAGATTAGGTTTTTTCATTTAATTTTTAATCTATGTTTCAAATAGTTTTATTGATTTATGGTAAGAAAAATATACATTTAATTTCTTTGTTTTTCAGCATTTGTGATATTTTTATGCATTGATGCAGTCATTTTTTATGATGGTGTTACGTACAACTGAGAAATAGATATGGTTCTTTTTATTCTTATTCATTATTTTCCAGAGGTCTGTCATATATAATGTTTCTTAAATCAAGTTCATCTCTTTAACTTCTTTCTTGTTTATTTTGTGGTTAATTTATCTAGCACTAAGAGGGGATAAATTGAAGTCTTTCACAGATATAGTTTTACTTTCTGTTAGCTGCTATCTCATTCAACTTTTCCTTCAAGAATTTAGCAGCTCAATTATTTATAATAATTCATTTATATGGCAACTTTTAGTTAAATTTTTTTTGCTTTGTCTGATATTGTGATTGTTCTTGATAATTTTTAAGAGTTTAAAAAGGGTCCTAAATCCAAAAAAAGTTTGAAAATCTATTGCTGTTCTAGACTGTTTTTTAAGATGATAAGTTATAGAGAAGATACCAATTTGCATTACCAGAGGGAATCATTACCTAGAAGCTTCAAGTATCATAGAAATAACAGATCCTGACCTTGTACATATTTCTTTCTTTTTGCCCAAGACTACAGTTATTAAGTGTGAAAGGTAGGACTTATCAGTTTATAACTAGAGTTGTGATTGGGGATACTGAAGGATGCTGAAGGTGCAAATGAGCAGAAGACATTTACTAAGAACTATGAAGAAATGTTGTGGGTTAAGAACTATCCCAGGAGAATACCCAGAAGTAGAGACATAAGTGACATCACAATTATTATAAGTAGCACCTTAGAGTTAAAAAATGATTTATTCCCAAGGGCTACAAGAGTACCTAGAATAAGTGAGTAAAGAGATGATAAATGAAATGAAAGTTATGGAGAATAGGCGTAGAAGGTAGTAAATTTTATCCAACAAGCAGACTCTACAGATGAACCAAAAATAAATAAAAAATTCCTTGAGATGACAAAAAGTATTACAACAAAATCAAAAGATTGAAAACACAGATGAAGATGTAAAATATTTCCTATTGTAATCAATTGACCTGGAAAGTAGGTCAAGGAGTAATAATCTTAAGAATCATTAGACACCTTAGAACCATAAAAATTGTGATCAGTTACATTATGATGCTTCATTTTCCCAACCTTGGACTTTTGTTTCTTTGGCTACATAATGAGGAAGTTGGACCTGATGAATTTTTAAAAATGGAATTCATAAAGTACTTAGAAGTACTTTATATAAAATGTCTTATTTGATTCTGACAATGATCCTGTAAAGTAGACAATGTGCAGGTATTCTTGTCTCTCTGTACAGATCAAGAAATTGAGGCATGGAAAGGAGAAATGATTTGCCTGACATTCATATGGATAGTAGGTATTAGAGATCTGTATACAGTTATTACTGGTGAAGATCCTAACCTCCTCTGTGCCATCTCATCTGTACTCTTCCCTAAATCCTCTATTGAAGATTAAATCAATCAATCAATAGATTTTCCTTTCTAGGACAACTTTAATCTACTTTCGATTTATCTTGTATATACTGATTTATGGACAGCTAGATGCTAGATATTCTAACAGGTGTCAGGAATTTAAGGACAAGAACTATTCCTTCAACAGCTTACGTTTTATAAGGGAGACAGCATGTATATAACATGTAGGCAGAATAAATCCAAAGTAATTTTGTCAAAAGACGCCAGCAGCTGGGAGATCTCAGCCAGCCTCCTAAGAGAGAGCATTTAAACTGAGCTCACAACCCCTCATAGGTTCCCGAGTCAGACCCACTTCCCATTCCCCCATTACACTCAAGGCCTCTCTTGAGACTCCAATGAATGATTTCAGTTCTAAGAGATGTGATACTTTTATTGATTCCTCATTCAGGCCCGCCCTAGTTCTGTCCACTGTAAAGGGAGACATTACGAACTCTCCAACAGCCCATTGTCTCCCTTCAAGCTCTGAGCTTCTTGGATTTATTAGGAATTGTTCTTACCTCTGGAAAAACAGTGGGAAAATTTGTTGCATCTCTAATTCTTGGGATGAATTTGGACTAGCTCCCTTGGTCTCAGTTTTCTCTTTTGTAAAATGAGATGTTGAATTATGGAATATTGAGGTTTGTTCCAGTATCTAATGAGCTCCTTAATTAACTGGAATGCAGGTATAAGAATGAGGACCTTCACGGACATTCCCAAATTTGCTTTGAGCCATCATTCTAGCCCAGCCCAGGGTACTAAGAACCTTTGGAGGTAAGGCCACGATGATCATCTTCTCTGATCAGGTTCTTACAAGTTAGAAATATGCCTAACCAGCCCCCCTCCTAGGTGGGTAATCCAGAAATTTCACCAGGAATTTGGTAAATGGCAAGATCTTTGGGAAGTGGAATGTAGTTAAATCAGTCTTCTTTCTCTCTCCCACCTCTTTCTCCCTTCCCCTTTTTTTCTCTCCTCCTTTGCTCTTTTCTTCTCATTTTTCTTCTCTCCTCTTTACTTATCTTTCTCCCTCTTTCTTATTCTCTCCCTCTTTTCCCTTCTCTTATTTTCTCTTTTCTTTCTTCTATTCCTCTTCTATTTTCTTTCTTCTTCTTTCTCCTTTTCCTCTTTTCTCCTCATTTTTCTTCTCCTCCTCGTCCTCTCCCTCTCTTTCCCTTCTTTCCCTTCTCACTTTTCTTTCCTCTTTTTTCTCTCCCTCTTTTTTCTCTCTTATCTCTTTCTTCTTTCTGTCTTCTCCCCTTCTCTTATCTCTTCTATCTCTCTTCTTTCCTCCCTATCCTTCTTTCCTTCCTTCTCATCTCTTCTCTTCTTTTCTCCTTTGTTTTTCTTTCTTTCTCTTCTCTCCTCCTTTTTCTTCTTCTCTGTCTTCTTTCACTCCTCCTCTCTTCCCCATTTCTTCTCTTCTCCTTCCTCTTTATGTGTCTCTCTGCCTCTCATTCTGTTCTCTTTCTGTCTCTGTTTCTCTGTCTCTGTCTCTCTCCTCTCCCTCTTTTTTCCTCCATCTCATCTTTCTCATCTACCTCTCCTGTCTATCTCCTCTCCCTTTCCTTTTTCTCTTCTTCTTCTCTCCTCTTGCCCCTTTTCTTTCCTTCTCTCCTCTCTCTTTCTAATTTCCCTCCCTCACTGCCTGTCCCTCTCTCCCTCTCCCTCCCTTTGCCCGTCCCCTTTCTTTTCTCCTCCTCCTCCTTCCTCTCTCTCTCTCTCTCTCTCTCTCTCTCTCTCTCTCTCTCTCTCTTCTCTCTCTGTCTTTCTGTCTCTATCTCTCTGTCTCCCTCCTTCTTTCCCTTCTCTTTCCTTTGTATCTTTCTTTTCTCTCCCTCTTTTCTCCTCTCCCTCTTTTTTCTCTCTTATCTCTTTCTTCTTTCTGTCTTCTCCCCTTCTCTTATCTCTTCTATCTCTCTTCTTTCCTCCCTATCCTTCTTTCCTTCCTTCTCATCTCTTCTCTTCTTTTCTCCTTTGTTTTTCTTTCTTTCTCTTCTCTCCTCCTTTTTCTTCTTCTCTGTCTTCTTTCACTCCTCCTCTCTTCCCCATTTCTTCTCTTCTCCTTCCTCTTTATGTGTCTCTCTGCCTCTCATTCTGTTCTCTTTCTGTCTCTGTTTCTCTGTCTCTCTCCTCTCCCTCTTTTTTCCTCCATCTCATCTTTCTCATCTACCTCTCCTGTCTATCTCCTCTCCCTTTCCTTTCTCTCTTCTTCTTCTCTCCTCTTGCCCCTTTTCTTTCCTTCTCTCCTCTCTCTTTCTAATTTCCCTCCCTCACTGCCTGTCCCTCTCTCCCTCTCCCTCCCTTTGCCCGTCCCCTTTCTTTTCTCCTCCTCCTCCTCCTCCTTCTCTCTCTCTCTCTCTCTCTTCTCTCTCTGTCTTTCTGTCTCTATCTCTCTGTCTCCCTCCTTCTTTCCCTTCTCTTTCTCTGTCTCTTTCTTTTTCTGTTTCTCTGTCTCTCTCTTTGACTCTTTCTCTCCTTCCTTCCCTCCTTTCTTCCTCCCTCCCTCTCTCTTTCTGTCTCTCTGTCTCTTCTCTCTCTCTCAGCTTCTCTCTCTCTTCTCTCTCTTTCTGTTTCTCTCTCTCTTCTCTCTGTCTCTCTTACCTCTCTCTCCTCTGTCTCTCTGTTTCTGTCTCACTGTCTCTCTGTGTCTCTGTCTCTCTCTCCTTTCTGTCTCTTCTCTCTTTCCTCTCTCTCTTCTCTCCCTTCTCTTTCCTTCTCATCTCTTTCCTTCTCTCCCTCTCCTTTCTCCCTTGCCTTCTTTTCTCCTCTCCCTCTTTTCTCCTCTGTCTCTCCTTTCTATCTCCTCTCCCTTTTCTCTCTCTTCTCTAGGCCCTTCTCTTTCCTTTGTATCTTTCTTTTCTCTCCCTCTCCTCCCTCCCCTTTCCCCCACTTTGGGATGTTATCCAAGGCCCTGCCAAGCTGTCTGAGCTGCCTTGCTGCAAGCTTGTGTGTGGGAGGGAGAGTCTCCAATGAATTTCTCTCTCAATGAGATGAAGAGAAGCTACCCAGGGACCTTAGGAGATAGAACATTGATTCAACTATTTGAAGGACCCTTGTGTTGAAGAGAGATCGTGCTTGTTTGCTTGGCTCCAGTGGGTAAAAGTAGGAATGACAGGTGCAAGTTGCCAAGAAGTTGACTTAGGCTTCTTTTAAGGGGAAGCTTTCTGATAATTAGAGCTACAGAAATGTCAAAGGCTGCTCTGGGACATTGTCAGTGCTTTTTCTCTAGAGCAGGAAATCTTCACTTGGCATCTGTGAACACATTTAAAAAGGCCATATATAGGATAACTTTTTTAGTGTATTTGTTTTCCTTGATAACCTTACATATTTTATTTTATATATTTAAAAGCAGTATTCCAAGAAAGGGTCCATACATAGCTGGTACTGGACTGCTCCAGGTACACACACACACACACACACACACACACACACACACACACATCAATGCTCCATACCTGGGTTTGGAAGGACCTGTGAGGAAGGAATGGTGCTTCACCATTCCTTCCCCATCTCCTGTTTTTGTAAAAATCATTCTTATACCTCCCTGGCCAGTGGGTATTACCCTTACTTAAGTGGAAGACTGAATTGTTAGGGATATTTTAGCAGGACTTTTCAGTAGATGGTTTCTGAAGTCCTTTCCATGCCTGAGATTCTGTGATTCTATTTTAAAATGTAGAACATAAAATATTAGAGCTGGCAGGGCCTATAATAGAGCCTAGAATATTGCATCTGGAGCAGCTCTTAGATGAGAATATTAAGAGCTGTTAGGGACCTTAAAATAGAGAACCTAGAGTGTTTGAACCTAAAAACTGGAGGATAAGGGCTCCAAAGGGACCTCCAAGATGCTGCTAGTCTAATTCCTTTATTTTACAGGAATCTGAGACCTTGTGAGCAGAAGGGATTGGGCCATTGATGTTGCTGGTGAGCACTGGAGCTGATCTCAGCTCTGGGTTTTCTGGCTTTGCATGTCCAGGGCTCATTTATGACTGGGCTGGCTGCCTCACGGAGGTCAGGGCTGAGTCCCCATGCAGGTCACCTTGGAGTGGTGACAGGGAGTCTGCCCATCAACCTGCCAGGAGACAGCTCTGGGACCCAGAATAGAAACACATTTCTGCCCCTCCTTGAGAGATGACTTTTGCCGCACTCTGTCTTAGGCATTAGCCTGGCCCATGGGGATTCTTGCCTGTTTTCTTTTCTCCTTGTTTATAATAATAGAAGCTCACATTTCTGCTGTGCTTTAAGGATTCCAAAATGTTCTCCTAGAATACCTTGGCGAGGTAGGCATTGCAGATAGAAGTGCTTCCAGTTTACACATTAAGAAATAAGACTCGAAGAGATTGCTACTCTGGAGAGGGTCTCTCACAATATTTGAATTCAAGGTCTCCTGAGTTTTCTGCCTCTGAATTTTCTGTAGTTCTTTTCTAACAATAACACCATATCTTTCTTTTTTCCCTCCTATTTTTAAAATTAAAGCTTTTAATCTTCATTTATTATTATTATTATAGCTTTTTAGTTACAAAACATATGCATGGGTAATTTTTCAACATTGACCCTTGCAAAACCTTCTGTTCTAACTTTTCCCCTTCTTCCCCCCACTCCCTCCCCTAAATGGCAGGTAGTCCAATACATGTTAAATATGTTAAAGTATATATTAAATCCAATATATGTATACATACTTATAGTTATCTTGCTGCACAAGAAAAAATGAATCTAGAAAGAAAAAAAACCTGAGAAGGAAAAACAAAAATGTTAGTAAACAATAACAGAAAGAGTGGAAATGCTATGTTATGATCCACACTCATTTCCCATACTTCTCTCTCTGGATGTAGCTGACCCTCTTCATTACTGAACAATTGGAACTGGTTTGATTCATCTCATTGTTGAAGAGAGCTACGTTCATCAGAATTGGTCACCGTATAATTTTGTTGTTGCCGTGTATAATGATCTCCTGGTTCTGCTCATTTCACTCAGCATCAGTTCATGTAAGTCTCTCCAAGCCTCTCTGAAATGATCCTGAACAATAATATTCCATATCATTCATATACCACAATGTATTCAGCCATTCTCCAATTGATGGGCATCCATTCAGTTTCCAGTTTCTGGCCACTACAAAGAGGGCTGCCACAAACATTTTTGCACATACAAGTCTCTTTTCCTTCTTAAATATCTCTTTGGGATATAAACCCAGTAGTAACATAACTGAATCAAAGGGTATGCACAGTTTAATAACTTTTTGAGCATAGTTCCAAACTGTTCTCCAGAATGGTTGGATTCGTTCACAATTCCACCAAAAATGTATCAGAGCCCCTGTTTCCCCACATCCTTTCCAACATTTATCATTATCTTTTCCTGTCATCTGAGCTAATCTGAGAGGTGTGTAGTGGTATCTCAGAATTGTCTTAATTTGTATTTCTCTGCTCAGTAGTGATTTGGAGCACCTTTTCATGTGTCTACTAATAGTTTCAATTTCTTCATCTGAAAATTTTCTGGTCATATACTTTGACCATTTATCAATTGGAAAATAGCTTGATTTCTTATATATTTGAGTCAGTTCTCTATATAATTTGGAAATGAGGCCTTTATCAGAATCTTTGAATGTTGGAAGGGATGTAGGAAAACTGGAACACTGATATATTGATATATATATATATATACATATATATATATATAAAATATATATGTATATAATATATATATACCCCTTTTGATCCAGCATATATATATGTTAAACATGTTAAAAATACATGTTAAAGCCAATATATAAACATATTTATAGTTATCTTACTGCACAAGAAAAATCAGATCAAAAATCAAAAATCAGAAAAAATGAGAAAGAAAACAAAATTCGAGCAAACAACAACAAAAAGGGTGCAAATGCTATGTTGTGATACACCCTCAGTTCCCATAATCCTCTCTTTGGGTGTAGATGGCTCACTTTATCACAAGACCATTGGAACTGATCTGAATCATCTCATTGTTGAAAAGAGCCATGTCCATTAGATTTGATCATCACATAATCTTGTTGTTACTGTGTACAATGTTCTCTTAATTCTACTCATTTCACTTATTATAATTTTATGTAAGTCTCTCTAGGCTTTTCTGAAATCAGCCTGCTGGTTATTTCTTATAGAATAATAATATTCCATAACATATATATACCATAACTTATTCAGCCATTCTCCAACTGATGGGCATCCACTCAGTTTCCAGTTTCTTGCCATTACAAAGAGGGCTGCCACAAACATTTTTGCATACACCATATTTAGTGCATTTAGTGGTTCCTGAGTAACTAGTTCAGTACTAGGTACCATGGGGGTACAGAAGGCGAATTCAGATTTTTTTTGGAGGCAATTAGGGTTAAGTGATGTTCCCAGGATCACACAGCTAGTGAGTATCTGAAGCTCCTGACTCCAGAGCTGATGCTCCATCTATTGCATCACCTAACTGCCCCTGAGAGTCCAGTTTTATAAATATATCATTAAAACTGAGGATACCAAGTTGGAAACCAACACAGCTTCAACCCTCACATAGTTTATAATCTAGTAGGAATTGATTCATAAAGGCAAATTATTATTATTAGTGCATATGTTAAAATAATAAAGTACAAAGATGTTCTTTTTATCAAAGAAAAATATGAATACCAATCCTATATTCCATTCAAATTTGCCAGAAATAATCTTAACCAATTTAATATTGATCTATATCCAAGACATTTCTAGCTTGGATACAGAGCAGATCAAATTAGTCTTTTGACATGAATTCTCTGCCCCAAGAAGATTTCAGTTAACATGGAAATTTTGAACAAAAAAAGATAGATTCTAGGTTCATGTTCCATCACATTCCTCCTGGATCACTCTCTTTGAGGTATCAATGTGGCACCTGCAGAGAGCTATATTCAGAATCTCATGGAATAAAAGATTGAGATGATGTCTTTCTTTCATTTCCTTCTGGAATAGGAAAGGCAATGATTTTGTCCATATTAGAGTTATCACTTAAGAAAGGCCTTTTTATCCTTTGCCTATCACCAACCTTGGCAGCTAGGTGGTACAGTGGATAAAGTACCAGGTCTGGAGACAGGAAGAACTGTGTTTGAATCTGGCCCCAGACACTTACTAGCTGTATGATGTTGGCCAAGTCACTTAATCCTGTTTGCCTCCGTTTCCTTATCTGTAAAATAAGCTGGAGAAGGCAATGGCAAACTACTCCAAAATTTTTGCCAAGAATACCCTAACTAGGGTTGGACATGGCCAAATAACATTGTCATCAACCACTTTTCTAAGGGACTTTCTTGGGGAATCTGGGGAGACCTTTCAAGGAAAATACGATTTCTTGATATTTTTAGTTTTACCAAAAGGAGGCCTTAAAAATGCTTCTTTGACCTTTAGAATGAGTATCCCACTAGTAATACTAGTTTACCTTGTTATCATACTTCCCTCTGAGATGACCTTCTATTTACTCTGCATATATCTTTTATGTAAAGTAGTTACTTGCATATTTTCCCCCATTAGAATGTGTAGAGAGCATGATTTTTGTCTTTATTTATATGCTTAGCATTTAGCACAGTACTTGGTACATACTAGGTGCTTAATAAGCTGCTGACTGACTGACTTTACTAAACCCTTTCTATTCTTAAGAAGTTGTTTGGATCCATCCATGATCTTACCCCTCCCTTTGGTGTAGATCCTAATCTTGTCTATTCCATCTCAAAATATTATAATTTAGAGCTCCAAGAGACCTTGAATCCAACCCCCTTATTTTCCAGATAAGAAAACTAAGGTCCAGAGAGGCTAACTGATTTGCATGATTTCACATAGTTATTAAGTACTTAAGAAGAAATGTGAACTTAGGTCTTCCTGATGCTAAGTCCAGGAGATTTTATCAGTCTGTCCTTCAAGAAAGTCCTGGGTGATTTTTTTCCTTGTACATTAGGAGTATATATATCCACTATGCTGGAGGTCTTGCTCTGATACTTAAATATTTTGTGAGAACCAGTTCTATTCTGGGTTGAGCCATAGGGTTATCCCTCACTTTGTTACATGACTGGTCTAGCCCACCTGTTCTCATCATATATGTTCTTGCTCTATAGGAATCAGACTCAGAAGGTACTTTAGAAATAATCTAGTCCAGAAATACATTATACAGAATAACAGCAAAAATATGCAATGATCAACTATGAAAGACTGATTCTTCTCAGTAGTTCAGTGATTTAAAGCAATCCCAGTCAACTTTGGATAGAAAATGTCATCTGCATCCAGAAAAAGGATTGAATATAAATCACACATGCTATGTTCACTTCTTTTTTTCTGTTTTTTTCCTATCCCATGGTTTTTCCCTTTTGTTCTGATTTTTCTTTCCCATCATTATCCATAAAGCAATGTGTATTAAAAATACATACATACATAAAAAAGAAATAATCTGGTCCAAGGGTTTTTAACCTGGCATCTAGAAACCATCAAGGGGTTCAGGGTATCCATGAACTTGAATTAAAAAATTGCATCTTTATTTTAATTTAATTTAATTACTGCATATTTTATTTTTTGCATTGAAAAACTATTTTAAAAAGGAGTCCATAGATTTTACCAAATTGCCAAAAGGTTCTTTGACCCAAAAAAGATTAAGCATCCTTCAATCCATCTATTAGTCAGCATTTATTAAGCACCTACTACATGCCATGCACTGTGTTAAACACTGGGGACAGAAAGAAAGGCAAAATAACCAAATAGCCTCTGATCTCATAGTCTAATGGGAGAGACAGCATACTAAGAGGCTATGTACAAACAGGAATAAAGATAAATTGGGGTACCCACATATTTCAGATGAAGAAGATAATCTTGCCTATGACCACACAGGTAACATTGCAACAGAGCAGAAGTTCAAAGCCAAATCCTAGGTGACTTTGAGGAGTCTTCTCAGAAACTTCTTTCTTCCTTTCTCCTATTTTTGTAAGGATTCTTTGTGTACATTTATAGATCATTCCCTTGAAGACTTTATAGAGATAAGGAAGCAGGCATGTGGGTTGGAATTCATTGGCATTTTCTAGGTTGCCTTTTTTGGGGTAGAAGAGCAGAAGGAATGTTGTTTCTTATTTTTCTATACTTTGGGGATCTTTCCTGATTTTAGGGGTGTTGATAAATGGTGTTGATAAGCGGTGCAAGTGATATGGAGGCAGCTGGGTAAAATCACAGATAGAGCACCCTTTGAGATGGGAGAGCTGAGTTCAAATTCAGCCTCAGAGATTTACTTGCTGAGTGGCCTGCACAAGGCACATAACCTCTCTTAATTTCAGTTTCCTCATTTGTAAAAATAATAATAATATTAGCATTGAGACAGCTGTCAATTATTAGCATTGAGACAGATTGAGCACTGGTATTTGAGTTCAGAGTTCAAATTCAGCTTCAGACATTTACTTGTTGAGTGGTCATGAGTGAGACATATAACCTGTCTCAATCTCAATTTTCTTATTTGTAAAATGAGAATAATAATAATAATAGCATTGAAACTGCAGGGTAAAACCACAGATAGAGCACTGGTCTTCAAGATAGGGGGAGCTGAATTCAAATTCAGCCTCACACATTTACTTGCTGGGTGGCCCTGAGCAAGACATATAACCTCTCTTAATCTCAGTTTCCTCATTTTTAAAATGAGAATAATAATACCTAGGGAAGTATGTTGTGAGGATCAAGTAATTATTTATGTATGGTGCTTTGCAAACTTAAAAGCCTTTTATAAATACTAGATATGATTATTATCTCATTTGATCTTTAGATCAAAAATACAGCTGAGTAGACTCTGTATCCAGATGTTTTCCTCAAAGGCAAATTTCTCATCTTATGATTTCCTATGTATTGTTTTATTTCTTTTACTTTCTAGTTACTGGAACTATCCACTTTATAACTGGCTTCCCAGATTACCAAATTGTCCCAAAGTAAAAGTCAGGTAGTGAGTTCCTTGTCACTGGAGATCCTTGCCACTGAATGTGGCCAATGCCATATTGTCGCTTTGCAGGCATTTTAGGGGAAGATTCCTGTTCATATTCAGGAAGAAATTAGAATAAAAGATGCTTTGAAGTCCCAGGAGAATGGCTTAAAGGGGAAAAAAACGAGGTGGGGAAAGATTGGAATACACTCTGTTAGTGTCTGGGCTGGAATAATGCTAGGGAGAATGAGGTAAAATCAAGAAGAAAAGTTGAAAAACTTGTCAGGAACTGTCTCACCATGGGACCAAGGAGTCTTTGGGAGTAAAGGAACATCATGTCTTCTTCCTGTGCCTTTTCCCTCAGCTCTGCCTTCTGCAAACCTTTTTCCATAAAGACTTTTTTGATCCACGAGTTTACCTGTCTTGCTTCTATTTTGGAACGATTGATCCCCCATCTCCCTTTTAATCCCCCTTGAGAGACACTCAGAATGGCAGTTAATTGAAAAATATCAGATTTATTGCTAGCAGGTTGAAGGGCATGTCTCAGCTCTGATACTTCAGATAGTGATTGGGGGATGTATTAGGCAAACAGGACACCAGCCAAATGCCTTTGTATCTGGAGGCCTCAGTTTCCTCATCTGTACAAGGGGGATATACTGCCTGAAATGCCTTGAGTTGTGAGCAGAGCCTTTGGAAGCTGATGCCCCCCAGAGAGGTGGGTAGACCAGAGATGGTGTCAGACAGGGGAACCCTGTGTACTGTTGTATCAAGTTTTCCTGAGCTGTTGCTCCCTGCTGGGTCCCCTCACTTTTTGTGGACCCAGTGATGACAGGCTCTTTGTGTGGCTAGCAGCGGCTTCACTGGGCCATTTGACAAGCTGTAAAACAATGATAAATGGTCAGAGAATTCATGGCTCTCCGGGAAACAGAATGAGGAGCAACCATCTATCATACATGCACACAGTGTCTTGTGTGTCCATGGGCTCTTATCTGTTCTACTGCCTGGCTTTTCCTCCTGTTGCCCTGCCTGCTTATTTTCCCAGGTATATGACTGTGGCTTTGCCCCCGTGAGGAATTGTTCCTTTTCCTTTGCTCCCCCCATGGGGGTCTCTGCTACTCACGGCCACATGCTTATAGCCCTGTACCCCCTGTCAGTGCCAGCCTTGACCAGTGCAGCAAACATACATCCTTATCATTGCTGTATATCATTACAATTGCTAGTAAAAGCTACTCCCATTTTTATATCAATATTATCAATATTTATATCAATTTCATCAATATATATTTTTGTCAATGTTCATATCAATTTCATCAATATTTATATCAATTTAATCAATATATATCAATGTTATCAATTTATATTAATTTTAAAGGGTACAAGTAATTACTGTCCTTACAGCACCCTTAGACTAAGTTCTGCCTTCTTTGCACTGCACTCCATTGCTACCTGAATCAGCAGAGTGATAGAAAGGGATACAGTGTGGCCAAAGCAGGGGACTGACCGTGGCTGTGATTCAAGAGGCATGGCAGCCTTGGGGAGAGGGCTGAGAAAATAAACAATACCAGCTCATTTGTATGATATTTTATAGTTCTAGCTAGCTTCTGGATGTTCAAAACAACTCTGGGAGAGTGATAGTGTAACCATTATCATTGCTTTTTTAATGATGAGGAAATTTGGGGGCATAGAGGAATGGATTAAGTTGTGAAAACTCACACAGAGCCCTTAGGGCCTTCTGCAGGTCTTCTCTTTCGGTATGTGCAGCTTTCTTCAATCTTCCTCTTGTAACCATGTCTGACTTGCACATATTATGTACTCAATCAATCTTGCTTTGATTAATGTTTGTTTTTAAATGAGTGATCAAAAGCTCTATCTCAGCTTTTCCCAGAACTAGCATGGATCATCCAATCCATAGTTTTGATGTTTTTTATTTTTAAGAATCCTAAATAAGAATTCTAAAATATGTTGTGAACTCTCAGGGCAATTTAATAAACTTACTCATAGTATTCTGCAATTATTTTCTGTGGTAGATACCATCAGAGGATTTTTAGCACAAACCTCTTGGGCCATTGTTGCAAATTGCCCCAAACAAACTAAAACCCAGAACTCCTGAGGTAACTACTGAAGCATTATGATTCCCACTTTTACAAAGGAGGAAACTGAGTCTCCAAAGTCTTAAGTCTCTCTGGCTCATTTCTTTCCCCACTCTATTCCACCCTGTGCATACTTGTCAAATTGATCGGCTCAAAGGACAAGCCTGACCATGTGACCTCATGGTATTCTTCTCCACAGTCAGCCAATTCCATTGACTCGATATTAGGCAGGAAATTACCCTGTGTCTGGAGTGGGAGAGCTGAGTTCAAATGCTACTGTGGGCATTTATCAGCCATAGAACAAATCATTAAGCTTCTCTTCTGTGAGAATAATATAACCTCCTTCCAGGGCTGTTGGGAGGATAGAATGAGATAGTATTTGTGAAGTGCTTTGCAAGCATTAAAATGCTATAGGAAGGCTGATTATTAAGATTATATCCAGGATCAAATATAAGATCCTCTGTTTGGCCTTTGAAGCCCTTTATAACTTATCCCCTTTCTACCCATCTAGTCTTCTTACACCTTTTTCCTCTTTACCTATTTTTTTATTTGTATTTTTAAAAATTATTTTTTAAATTAAAAAATTTTAAATTATTTAAAAAAATTAATCTAATAAAAGCTTTTTATTTTCAAAATGGATAATTTTCAACATTTACTTTACCTAATTTTTGATCAAGTTAACATTGGACTTCTGGCTCCTCCTTCCATAAGACAGTGCATCTCCTGACACCAAACATTTGCTCAGGCTGTGCCTCATGCCTTGAATGCCCTCCCATTTCCTCTCTACTTCTTAGCATTCCTGGCTCCCTTCTACTCACACCAACAGGCCCGTCTTCTGCAGAAAGCCTTTCCAGTGTCCTTCTTAATATTAGTGCCTTCCCTTTGAGACTATTCACAGTTTGCATATTTGTTTGTATATACAGTTATCCTTTTCATATTGCAGGGATCCTCTGTGATCTGGAAAATCCATGTCAAATTTTTTGGCCCTCCCTTCACACCAGAGAAGAAATCTGAATTTTTTCATTTTCTTTTATGGCATAATTACAGTACCTTGTTGTAAAGTTTGGGTTAAGCAGTTGGCCATAGACTCTGTGTCATCTGCAGCTTTCATAAAGGTTTCCAAAAAATTCCTTTTTAATTTCTTATTCTGATCCATAATGGATATATTGAAATCACAATGGGTAAATTTGTGGTGTGGAATGGATAACTGTAGTTGTTTGTATGTTATCTCTTCATCATAGATTGTGAACTCTTTGCGAGAAGGAACTGGTTTTTTGCTTTCTCTCCCATCTCTTTAAAACCAAACATAAACAAAAACAAAACAAAATATCCTCAGTGTTTAGCATAGTGCCATAGTAGAAACTTAAAGAATGCTAATTAACTGACTGATTGGAAGGCTTTCATGGAAGAGGGAGAAAATTTCTATGTGGTTCCCCAGGACAGAGCTAGAACTTAATGAGATTGACCCTAGATCAGGAAATAAAATTTCCTAACTGTGAGATTTGTAATAGCTTGACATGGGGTTCTTTGTAAGGTAATAAATAGTCCTCCTGTCCCTAGAGATATTCAGGTGAGGGGGGCAGCATCTTTCAGCTGGATTTAGAGTTAGCTAAGATCTGGTTTGAATCTTGTTTATGATCTTTCTAACTTTTTTGAGGAGACAACTTGCTAATTAATGAACAGAAATGATGAATTTGAAATCTGAGTGTCTGAGTTCAAATTGTAGAGTGCAAAGAGACTCTATTTAGATTCAGAGAAATTCTAGGCATAGATCTCCTGGACTGTTTACTGGCTATGACATGAGGAGTTAAGTCACTTCATCTCACTGACACTCATCTCCAAAATGAGACTAATAATAACCTTTCAGGGTAGTTTGGAGAGTCAAAAAAAAGTAAGTCTATAAAATGCTTTGCAAACTTTAAAGTGCTTTAGAAAGTCAGCTCTTATTATTATATTGTATTCAAAGTGCTTTTTTTTCCATAAAATACTATATAAATGTCAAATAACATCCAGAAAAACATGAGGTAGAGCTCTTACTGTTTTAGTAATTAAATTGATTTCATGGAGAATTCATTGGCTTCTGTAAGGGGTTAGAGGCAGGCCTCTTCCCTATGGAGCACTGGGTGTCCTGGAAATGGGAGCCCCTATCTGTCCTGTGGCCTTGGCCCTCCTGTTGTGAGCTGGGTCAGGTCATCAGCTGGGAAAAGCCCGAGTCTAGGCCTCCTAAGCAATTCCCAGCTGCCCCTGAGAAGCTTCTAAAATAAACGCTTTGTTTGAGGAAGGGCTGCCAAATATTTCAGGGTCTGAACTTCCAGATGCTCTTTTCACCCCATTGGGGGGGTATAGCGCGGAGAAAGAAATTTAGCAGGGGGCTGAAGATTTGAGGGGGAGGGGTATTGTGGTTTATTTTACAGAAATAGGAGTGTTTTTATGTGGAACTCAAGCTGGGTTTGGAAAACATTTCTTTTTAAAGGTAGATCTTTGTGACAAGGTTTCAGATTTCAGAGAGGCGGGGAGCTTATTGAAAGTGTCACTTTAAAAATATTTCTTATCAGAAGACTCAAACTCAGGGAATTGGTCTCTCATAGAATCCTAGGATGTCTCAACTGGAAGATCCGTTGGAAATCTCTATGTTAATGACTCCCATATCTATATATCCAGTCCTGTTATCTATCCTGAGCTCCTTTCCTACATTAACAACTATCTACTGTTCATTTTCACTTGACTGTCCTCTTGGGATCTTAATCTCAGCCTGTCCAAAATGGACAAAATGGACAAAATTTCTCCTCTAAACACATCATCCCCCATTTCTCAGGAGAGCACCACTCTTTGTGACCTTGGAGTAAATCTTGACTCTTTCCTCTTTTTTATCCTTCCACATCCCTTTGGTTACCACAACTTGTAGTAGTATCTCTCCTCTATAAAGTCACTGTCTCCTTTTCTTTACTATTAAAGCCACTTCTGTAGTTCAGGTTTTTATCATTTCTTGCTTGAACAATTAAAATAGCCTCTTAGTTGGGCTCCTCATTTCTTGTCTTTTTCTTCTCTATGCTGTGGCCGCACAGTAGCCAAGTTGGTATTCTTATTATACATATTTGAACATATTATACTCTTCTCAGAAATCTTCAGTTTCTTTTTATTGATTTTAAAATAAAATATTTTTCCAATTTTATTTCATATATTCACTATATTAGCCTTTAACATGGTACCTGACACATAGGAGATATTTAATAAATACTTGTTAATTTGCCCTTGTCTTGACCAAAGTGACTTGCTAGCTGTTTTTGTGCATCCATATAGTGTCTCTCTGTGGGGTTCTCTTCTTCTCCCTTCCCCACATACAGACTTGCAGTTTGGATTTCCTGTAAGACCACTATCTCAGATGCAGACTAATTCTGTTACTTTTAAAACTGTAGTTTATAAGCCCTTATTATTGTATTTACCTTTAACAGTCAAGTCATTTGACATAGCTTAAAAAGCAAAGGTATTTATTTATTGAAATTTATTTACTGAAATTATTTACTGAAATGGCATAGCATTAGTATTAATAACAAAAGCTTCCTTCCACAAATTTGGCATAGACTCCCACAAAAGAAAGTGTCAGTCAGACATTTCTTTGTTCTGGATACTCTATCTCCCTTAATTTAGACTTTTTTGGTGGTTGTTACAATGTTTGTTCATATTGAGTTGACTTTCAGTCCACAAAAACTTTCCACTCTTTTTCAAGTGAATTACTTTCTTGTCATATTGCATTTATGAATTTGATTTTTCAATTAAAATATTTTTGAGTGAAATTAATTTTTTGAACCCAAGTATAATATTTATATTTATCTCTTATAATTCATCTTATTAACTTTGGCCCCACATGAAGAACTTTTGGGATATTGTTCAGTGTTTTATAATCTTTCACAGCTTTGTGTTATCTGAAGGTATGATAAGCATCTATGTACATTTTTATCCAAGTCATGCTAAAATTGTTCTAGGACCAAGCCTAGATCCCCAAACTAAGTTAACCTCAAACAATTAATGACTCGTTGAGTCCCATCATTTAATCAACTTTTAAAAAAGCTTTTTTATTTTCAAAATATATGCATTGATAATTTTCAACATTCACCCTTGCAAAACCTTGTGTTCCAATTTTTTCCCCTTCATTCCCCTAGACAGCAAGTAATCCAGTATATGTTAAACATGTGCATTTCTTCTATACATATTTCCACAAATGTCATGCTACATGAGAAAAATCAGATCCAAATGGAAAAAAAATTAGAAAGAAAACAAAATGCAAGCAAACAACAAAAAATGAAAATATTGTGTTGTGATTCACATAAGTTCCCACAGTCCTCTCTCTAATCAATTCTTTATAACTCCCTAACTGTACTATTATAGAGGTCACATCACTTTCTTTCCCATAATAATAGCTCCTGAAATTTTATCAAATGCTTTTCTCAATAAAATTTTGGTAAACTATTTCTTGTAGCCTACCTGGGATCAACCAGTCTTGTTGCTGAAGTAAAAAGAGAAGCCATGTACTTTCTTATGATTTAGCTGTGGTGGTACAGTGGATAGAGTGCCAGGCTTGGAATCAGAAAGAGTCATCTTCCTGAGTTAAAATACAGCTTTATTAGCTGGGTGACTTAAGTCACTTAACTTTGCCACAGTTTCTTAATCTGGAAAATAAGCAGGAGAAAGTATTTCTGTAAGAAAACCCCGAAACAGGATCATGAAGAGCTGGACATGACTGAAATGATTAAACCAAACAGAAAAGCTTTGTGAATAATTCCATATTGACTCATGTCTCTTTTGTAAGTCTTCACTAGTCCTTTTAAAAGGAATTGAAGTTAAATATATTTTACAGTCTTTCCCCTTCCCTCCTTGTAAAAAAAATATATATATTTTGGACATTAGTCCTTTCTGCATTCTGTCCTATCTCTCTGTGTTCCCGGATTTTTTAGAGATCATTGGCAATGAATAGAGCAGCAGTGACTACCACTTTCAGTATCTAAGAATTTAGTTCATTCAAAGGCAGCTAAGTATTATTTACCTACTTAATCCACTGCTAGGATGCTCTCCTTCCTCATCCTCTGTTTTTAGAAATCTTGTCTTCAGGGCATAAATTAGATGACTTCTCCAAATGATTGGTACTTTCTCCCTCCTGATTTTTCTTATACTGTAGTTGTGTGTGTGTGCGTGTGTGTATTTTAGATGTGTGTGTATACAATGTTCTTCTCTTGATACAATATAAACACCTTGAAGTCAGAGAATTCAATTTTTGCCTTTGCATCTTCACTGCCTTCAGTATCATAGTGCTTTGCAAAGAAAAGACATTTTAATAAATTTTTGTCGAATTGAATATCTTGGTTGTCAACTTCATAACAGCCTTTCTCCCCTCCCCTGCATAGTTCAGCGGTAATTTTCAGAAGCCAGAAGGTAAGTGGGGCTGCACAAGGCACCGAAGCTGATCGCGTCTCCAGGATGTTGAAGACGGGCTTACCGTTTGGGCAGTGGTTAGACTTGTTGACCTGAGTGGTTCCATTCTAGTGTAAGATTCTGTCACTTTGCCTGGTTCTGTTGCATCGCTCCCTTATTTCTTCCCTGTCTAGCATCCTAGGTGCTCTGCATCCCAAGCCAGGTAAGGTCTTAGGTCAGCCTGGTCCTAGGGCTCAGGATAGACTCCTCCCTAAACTGTTCCTTCTCCAGTTCTGAGGGTTGGCTGGAATAAAGAACTTTTTCATGGGTCAGTTCATTCTTCCTAAATGGCAGTTTGTCAGGAGGGAGGGTAGAAGGGATTGGAGGAGGTTGGTGACTGGGGTGATCGAGGCTGGAGGGAGGAAAGATGGGAAGATTTTTTTTTTGCTTGGCAAGATGCGGGCTTAGGGAATGGAGTTAAAAGAGGTCAGTGAGTTTCCCGAGCCCCACCCATCCCTGCTCCAAGCATCAAGAACAAGCTGTCCTGGGCTGGAACGTATCATTACTGCAGACAGGCTCACCCTGAGGGCAGGGAAGGGTGGGTTTGGCTCAAGATCAGAGGTCCGATTTGGGCAAGGGGGGCTGTGCCCCAGCCTGAGCAGGCCTTGGGGGAGACCACGTCCTCTCATGGGGCCCCACTCAGGTCTGGCTTGACTCCCAACTGCTGTATCAACATTTTACCCCTGTTTTCTGGGACCTTGCTATATTGCCATGGTAGTAGAGAGATTGATTTCCAGATACTCTTTCTCAATTTAGGTAGGTCTTTTCAATATTGAATATTTACTGTGGATCCCTTGACATCAGAATTAGGAAACCTAGGATTAGAGCAGTGTATATGTGGGAGCATCAGTTTCTTCATCTGTAAAATGGGTATAATGAGGTTCCGAACTTTAGAAATGTAGAATATTAGAGTTGGAAGGGATCTTATGTTATAGAATATTAACTTCTGGAGCCAAAAGATTTTTCGCATGTGGTATATAAGGGCTGAATGAGAATATAAGGGAATTCAGAGGATCCTAAGGGAAATCAGAGTCTAAATCCCTTCTCTTCACTTAAAAAAATTAGAAAATGAATAATAGATTTTTTTTAAGGCCATAATGTAGTGTGGAGCAGAGTTAGGGTTGGGATCCAGGTTTCATGACTTCCTGTGTCAGCCTCTATGAAAAACCACTTGGTTGTTTTTCTATTTAGATTATAGAAGCTCTATTATCTCCAGTTAATGAAAGGTCATTGAAGAGGGGATTTTCTTGTATTGAAGGATTGGACTACATAGTCTCTGAGGGTTCTTCTCATGTCCAAATTCTATGAAAGTACTGTCAGCATCATTGGATTGTAGACAGGGAAATACTGTTAAAAAAAAAAAAGAATTAAAGATGATAGACATGGGAAATTGTTAATTGCAGAGCTTGAGGGTCTTATAGTGTCTTTGGAAGGGGAGCTCACTTTTGCTGATTAACACATATCTTACTGCTCCCTTCCTCTCCCCACATTTTATGTTTAGATCAGGATGCCCTAATTTAGGTCTCACCAACCACCTCTGTCCTTGACTATAAGAGCTTCGCACCTTCCTAACTTCTTTGCCTTCAGTGGCTCTTGTAATTTTTCCTATGTATGTTTGCTTCAAGTTATTTATTGAATAAAGCATAAACTCATGATTTTGGTCTTTAGAGACTTCCCCAGTTTCACTTCAACCTATTTTTACGTCATATGATTTTTCTTTGTATCTTCCAAGTGACCAGATTCAATTTATTAAGTGTTTTCTATCCTCTATTTTCCCCTTTTTCTGTTCCAAAGAACACAGTCTTTATAACTGAGAATGGGTCCTCTCCACCTCAGTTAAATTGAATTAAACAATAATTTTTCATTTACAACAG
Source organism: Antechinus flavipes (assembly GCF_016432865.1). NCBI lineage: Eukaryota > Metazoa > Chordata > Mammalia > Dasyuromorphia > Dasyuridae > Antechinus > Antechinus flavipes. The sequence continues at coordinate 641,166,826 of NC_067398.1, forward strand.
TTCCTTGCCTGTAGTAGATGCTCTGTGTTGGGAATATAATGAAAAACATGTATTAAATACTCTCATCTCTTGGATTCTGTCATTTTCTTTGGCTGGAGATGCTCTTATTCCATGCCTGGAATGCTGCCCTCCACTCTGACTGCTGATCTCACTGTCTTCCTTTAAATCCCAATTAAATTCCCACCTTCTTTAATGTCTTTAGTTCCAATGCCTTCTTTCTATTGATTATTTTCTATTTATCCTGTAAATATGTTGATTTATATAGATTTATTTGTATGTCATTTCCCTTATTAGATTGGGATTGGGACTATCTTTTGCCTCTTTCTGTATCCTCAGTTCTCAGCACAGTGTCTGGAATATATTAGGTGATTATTAAATATTTAATGGGATTTATTGAGAAAAACAAATTTGTCCTGGCCTTCAAACAGCTTACATCTATTGGGAGTATATAATTTTTTTAAAGGAAAATAAGCAAATATAAGGCAATTTGAGGAGAATGAGAACACTAATAGGTGAGGGCATCAGGAAAGGCTTCCCTTTGAAGGTGGCAGCTGAACTGAGTTGAACTTTTAGAGTGGGATATTGGGGAAAATCCCTGGGAAGGTCATATACTCTTTCCACTTTTCCTTTGCTTGGGCACAGATGATGATTGATTGGGTTGCTTGGTATTGTTTTATGAAAGCTCTTCTAGCTTCTGAAATTCTA